>NC_059371.1:26787500-27087500 GCF_019703515.2 Myxocyprinus asiaticus
TTTCAAAATATACCTTTTGTGTTCCATGGAGGAATGTCATTCAGGAAGGGGGCGACATAAGGGTGAGTATATAATGACTTTTGACTATAACTATAGTTATAATTTCAATTCTAATTTGGCTCATAAGATGCAGTGTATGTCTACATAGACCATATCAAGAATGTAAACAAAAACAAATGAATTAGAATGGTCCAAATGTATTTCTAGATGCTTTCAACAAAGTCTCTTTTTAAGGTAAGTCAGACCACTCGGCGGCCGTTTTTGGAATGCTCTTTGGCAGTTTGGGCAGCTATTTTTCTATGTAAACAAGTGTCATGACAGTGCAGCTCATATCTACTTGAATGGGGAAAGACCGCAATCTCCAAAACGGGTGGTCAAGATTATGAAAAAAGAATATATTTCAAATAAGCAGTAACATTTTATTGGTCCAAGATGTGTGTGGCGCCGGCTTCACCTGAGCGGCCTGGCCCACCCACGATGCTCAGTCCAATCCCCGGCATCATATCTAACTCGTGCCGGGGGTGCCGGGGGAGGTAGAGACTGGTCTGCTGAGGGTAGGCACGCTCTGTGTTTAAAGGCAGCGGTGATGAGGCTGTATTTTTTTTCATTGACTGTTGGCTGCCATAAGGCATTCCAATTTCTTCCATTCATTTTAATAGAAGTGGCCCATCTCTGCTAAATGGTCTATGTTTTGACAAGGAGGAAATGTTCACGGAACAGTGACATCACCAACGAACAGTGACATCACCAACGAACAGTCCTTGAAAAGGTCTATAGTGTTTGAATATCTGAATGGCGATTTAGAGGACAGATTGTATAATTGCTGTGTCATTCTCTTCCAGCCATGCAGAGTAGGTAAAAAGAGGAAAAATGCTGAGCTGCTCAAAAAAGCACATTTTATATCTCAACCTCTAGGGACAGGTGAGTGTTAAGGTTGACTGCAGCAAAAGAAGCAGCAAGAGCAAGCAGGATAAAGGGGGGGGGGGGGGTTCTGTGTGTGTGTGCGTGTGTGTGTGTGTGTGTGGGGGGGGGGGGGGTATGACAGATAACCAGGTAGAGAGGAAGCTTGAGAGGACGTTGTTTCATAAAGACAGATGTGCTTGCAAGAACATAAAATCAGAGAGACAGACAGACAGAGAGACAGCCAACACATTAGATGGCCCTGGGCACTGTGCCCAAATGTCACAAAACATAACGGATCCCTCCGGGGGAAACAAATAAGAGATGCCACGTGTAAATACAGAGAAATATTCGCTTTCTATTTAGTACAGGTCTGTATCGAACTAAAACATTGGTGTTAAATAGATAGTTCACCCAATAATTAAAATTCTGTCATAATTTCTACACCCTCTTGTTGTTCCAAACACGTATGCCTTTCTTTCTTTTGTAGAACACAAAAGGAGATGTTTAGCAGAATGTTCACACTGCTCTGTTCCATAAACTGAAAAGTTTGTGGGAATGGATGCTGTCGAGTGCCATAAATGACAAAAAGCCCCATAAAAGTGCCATAAAGGTACATAGGACTTGTGTGCTGTATTCCAAGTCCCCTGAGCCCATACAATAGCTTTGCGAAAGGAACAAACAGAAATACAATGTAATGCTTTTTGAATGTGCACAAGTGCAAATGAGATTTGATGGCAGAGGAGAGGGTTTTCAGTTAATAACGACTCAAATTTTGGTCTGTTCCAAAAATAAAACTATAATATAGCTTCAGAAGACTTGGAATATAGCACACAAGTCCTTTTTGGCACTTTGGATGAGCTTTTTTTATTTATACAGTTCGAAAGTGCCTGTTTCCATACACTTTCATTGTATGGAACAGAGCAAAATAAACTTTCTGCTAACATTCATGAATGACATGAGGGTGAGTAAATCTTGACAGAATTTTCCATTTTGGCTGAATTATTGCTTTAAATGAATTGGCTCTAAGAACTTTATAATCAGTATGTTCAGACAGGTGTACAGGTTTGTATGGGTGGGGGATGTTCTGACTGCTGGCCACAATGGAAACACCACACTAGGCAGGTGGCAGTGAATGCGCATCGCACTGCTGCTGCTCGGGTTACTCACCTCTCCTTCAGCAGCCAACCCCACTCTTTGTCTCAGTCCTGCCAATGAAAACACTGGGGCCAGGCGGTGTGCCATGGCTCCAGAGAGTCTGTGTGTGTGTTCATGTACTTCTGTCAGCACTGCAAAAAAATTCTTAAATTCTTGAAATACTTCTTAATCTGTATTTTTGTCTTGTTTTCCATTCAAAACATCAAAACATCTATAAAATAAGATACATTTGTTTGAGAAGCAACTCTGTCGAGTTTTAAATCAACAAACCTAGCTCCCTACCCTAAACCTTAAACCTAAACCTAATGGATAATGTCATAAAAAGCATAAAAGGTGTGGTGAAAATCAGATGAGGTGTTTAAGGTTAATGCTCTGTTGAGTTTTAAATAAACAAAACCAACCTTCCTACCCTAAACCTAAATCTAACCGATAGTGTCATAAAAACAAAATCTGAGATGAAAAATGCTGAGGTTCCCTATCTGTCAGTCACTCGATGTTGTGTCGATGTAGTGACACTAGGGGTCACTCTTGGGAGCCCGAGACATCTCTGCTCCTCCCGGTTCAGAGCATCTCTTTTCTTGGTTTGGAGTTGGACTCAGTCTCATTGACAGCGCGCCTCACAAACGAGCGCACACAGTCAGTGCTGACCTGTTTGAAGGCGTTCAAACAGAAAACAGCGGTTCCACTGAAACTCTTTCAGAGGCTCCTGGGGCATATGGCATCCTCAGCGGTGGCCACCCCGCTCGGGTTGATGCATATGAGACCGCTTCAGCACTGGCTTCAGACTCGAGTCCCGAGATGGGCATGGCGCCGAGGGACACATCGTGTGGCCATCACGCTGGTCTGTCTGGTCTTCAGCCCTTGGACCGACCTTTCATTTCTACGGGCAGGTGTTCCCCTAGAGCAGGTCTCCAGGCGCATCGTGGTCACGACAGACGCCTCCAAAACGGGCTGGGGCACTGTTTGCCGGCTTATGGATGGCCCTGCGGCTGCGTTGGCACATCAACTGCCTCGAGTTGCTGGCAATTCTGCTCGCCCTGCGGAGGTTCCGGCCGTTGATCCAGGGCAAGCACATGTTAGTTCGGACAGACAACACAGCAACGGTAGCATATATCAACCACCAAGGCGGTCTGCGCTCTCATTGTATGTCACAACTCGCCCGCTGTCTCCTCCTCTGGAGCCAGCAGCACTTCAAGTCGCTGCAAGCCACTCACATCCCAGGCGACCTCAACACTGCAGTGGAAGCGCTGTCATGGCAGTTTACCCTCAGGGGAGAGTGGAGACTTCACCCTCAGGTGGTCCAGCTGATTTCGAGTCGATTCGGACAGGCACAGGTAGACTTGTTCGCCTCCCAAGAATCCTCCCACTGCCCGCTCTGGTACGCCCTGACCGAGGCACCTCTCGGCATAGATGCGCTGGCACACAGCTGGCCCCCTGGCCTGCGCAAATATGCGTTTCCCCCAGTGAGCCTACTTGCACAGACTCTGTGCAAGGTCAGGGAGGACGAGGAGCAGGTCATCCTGGTAGCACCCTACTGGCCCACCCAGACGTGGTTCTCATACCTCACGCTCCTTGGAGAGACTCGCTGCCGGCCCAGTACACGTGCTAACTAAGAGCCCTATTCTGGGGTAGGTGCTCCGCATGTGGCAGTTTCTTGTAAGGTAACCCATGCGATGTATATCTTCCACTATTTTGTTTCCCTGTTGGAAAACTGCGTCTTCCTTGGGCAGAGCCCCCTCTGCCACAGTCTCCATGTTTGTAGTAACTCCTCCCCCGTTGAGTAGGATCTACCATGAGACTTCTCCACATGGTCGGCAAGACGTATTTTCCACTTAAATATCCCCCCCTCTCTCTGGGCGAGGTGTGGTCTCTGCGGTGTCCTCCCCTTGGGAGGGACACCCCCTGACTAGACCTGGCGGCCCAGACGGATAATCCCCCTTGTTTTTTAGGGAGTGGAAAAAAAGAAGGGGAAAAGAGGCCATGACTGGTCTAGCCTGTCTCTATCTTTTGGGTAGTCGACTTGTCCCCAAAGGGCCGTTCGACACTCATAACTATGTTGGGGGAGGTTACGTGTCCGCATGGTGCGCTGGCTACAAAGCACACAGTTGTCTGCCCGTCACACACCGGCAGTTCACGTAACACAGTTCAGCCAGTTGCGGCGTTTTGTATAGGGACCCCTAGTGTTACTACATCGACACAATGTAGTGACAGATAGGGAACGTCCTGGTTACTTGCGTAACCTCTGTTCCCTGATGGAGGGAATGAAACGTTGTGTCCCTCCTGCCACAACGCTGAACTACCCGCTGAAATGGCCGGTCCTTGTCTCAGCTCTTCAGCATAAAACCTGAATGAGTGGTTGCATACCAGCTCCTTTTATACCCGTATGTCCGGGGGAGTGGCATAAAAATACCCTCGCCAATTTTCATTGGCCTTTTATCAAAGACTAGACGTGTCTCGGGCTCCCAAGAGTGACCCCTAGTGTCACTACATCGACACAACGTCTCGTTCCCTCCATCAGGGAATGGAGGTTACACAAGTAACCAGGACGTTTTGAAGGTTAAAGGGATAGTTCATCCAAAAATGAAAGTTCTCTCATCATTTACTCACCCTCATGATATGCCAGGTGTGTATGACTTTTAGTCTTCTTCTGAACACATTTGAAGAAAAATAGAAAAATATCTCAGCTCAGTAGGTCCTTAAAATGCAAGTGGATGGTGATTCGACTTTTGAAGCTCCAAAAATCACAGACAGTCAGCATAAACGTCATCCATGCGGTCCAACTGTTAAATTAATGTCTTCTAAAGTGATGAACTAAAGATCTGCTGTTTTACTCGTGATTTGTGTGAAGGGGAATAAAAACTGTTGACTGAATTAAGTTTATTTTTCTTCCCCCTTTTGCAAATGATATTATTTTTCAATTTTAATCAATCTCGCGTCATTTTGCTCCTCAAGTAAATGTATCTTTTTTATCTAAAGGATGTTTAGATATTTTTACTGGAAATCAAGACAAAAATAAGAGTAAGTGTGTGGGGGTTTGCGGACACCGCAGAACATTTATGTCCCATTATCAAAGTCAATTGTGTCATCACCACCAATGGGGCCAAATGTCTCGACCTGCTCACTTTTCAAACGTTCAAGTGCACTCACACACATGTGGCAAGAAGAGAGAGAGAGAATGAGACCATGTGAGAGAATAAGAGTCAAGTTAAAGGGCTATAAGCAGGTGCAGAATAAAAAGGAGAAAAGAGATCTGGTCAAGGTCATTTAGAGTACTTTCAGATAAGGATTGTCAATGAGCAGTCACACATCGGAAACACATACAGTATGTTGCCCGCACAAAAAAGGAAGTTCATAAAAGCAAATCACACTTAATCAGTATTTAACAATGCCATCTGTAATTTAGCGCACTGTTCATCAGAGTGTGTAAGATCGGTTTTGTTTACTGGAGTGTAAAATAGAGCAAAGATGTGGCAATCCAACTGCATCTGCAATCTAAAGGTCACCACAATGACAAAGGTTTTTGTTCAAAATATCAACAAGCTAAAACATCAAATCAGCAATGTCAGAAAACAACTCTGCATGACATACAAACAGAGACCTGACAATAAAAAAGTAATACGACTTGTCTACGTTACAGCAGAATACGATCACATAGCTAAAAAGTGTCTGCAAAGCAAACCAATTTTTAAAACCTCATTTGGACGTGTCCTTAAAACAGAAGATCATAACAGCACCATGCACAAAAGGAGCCGTAAACTGGTAATCACTTATGAATGCCATTAATACGGAACATAGAATCAACATGGACAGAAATATGGTAACAAACACACAGACACTAAGGGAGTGCTTGAAAACATTCCTTTGTCAGACTGAGTAACCTACTTGAAAACATTCGTTGTCAGATGTGACTGATTAGATTGGAGAGATGCAGCTATAATCAGACAGGTTAATGAAGCCATTAGCCCATCTTTCCAGTCACAAACATTATTCCAGCCTCTTTTAATGGGAACAGAGTGGCACGTCTGCGCTCATCTGTTTGTTCAGTGAGGCCAAATTCAAGCACTCCATTACAATTCCACGACTCCTTGCACATAAGTAAAAACACATACAGTTTTAAACGAATAGTTCACCAAAAATGTTAACTCTCTCATCATTTACTCACCCTCATGCCATCCTAGATGTGTATCTCTGTATTCAAAAAACGGCTAAAGACACAACTTTTTTCCTGAGCTCTTGACCATACAATAATAATAATAATAATAATAAAATAAAATAAAATCTCTGTCTTGGCTAATACTTAATTGAAACTTTGTAATGTAGCACTTTTTGTATTACTGCCTCCTTAAGATTAATTGCTTATGTTGTATCTTCCTCATTTTGTAAGTCACTTTAGATAAAATTGTCTGCTAAATGAATAAATGTAAATGTAACACAAATGAAGATTATTAGAAGAATATCTCAGCTCTGTAGGTCTATACAATGCAAGTGAATGGTGACGACAACTTTGAAGCTCCAAAAAGCATTTAAAGGCAGCAGAAAAGTAATCCATAGGACTCCAGTGGTTAAATCCATGTCTTCTTATGCGATCGAATCGATTTTGGGTGAGAACAGACCAAAATATAACCCTATTTCACTGCACATCTTGCCATTGCAGTTTCTAGGCTCGATCATGATTTCAAGCTAGATTACACTTGTCGTGTGTTTGACACATGCTCAAAGTGCTAGATGGCGCTAGGAAGTGTAATCAAACTTGAAATCAAAATCTTGCCTAGAGACTGCTGAAGTCAAGATTTATTGTGAAATAGGAGTTATATTTTTGTCTGTTCTCACCCAAAACCGATTAGATCTCTTCAGAAGACATGGATTAAACCACTAGCGTTGTGTGGATTACTTTTATGCTACCTATTTGTGCTTTTTGGAGAATACAAATTCTGGTCACCATTTATTTGCATTGTATGGACCTACAGAGCTGAGATATTCTTCTAAAATTCTTCATTTGTGTTCAGCATAAGAGAGAAAGTCATACACATCTAGGATGGCATGAGAGTGAGTAAATTATTAGATAATTTTCCTTTTAGGGTTAACTATTCTTTTAAGATGGAATGCAAATTACTGGGAAGAGTCTATAAAATTTAAGAAGCAAGCAAGAATAGATTTTAAATGTGCATGTTCTTACACCGATTCTGCGTAATAAGCCGACAACGTGAAAGGTCATGTCTTAAAAGTTTTTTTTTTGTTTTTTTTAAATCAGGTCAAGGTCATAAACCGATCAGCACACGTGGATTTTTGCCCATTTCCCCGATTACGCTTGCATGTAAACACCTAAACCAGCATTTTTACCAGATTATCCAAAGTGTGCAAGTGTTGAGTGTTGTGCTCATGCTTGTTTACGTTTTGACATCAAAAGCAGAAAATAACACGATGATTTCAAATCTCATGTAAACATCTGTTTCTTGTGATTTTTTCAATGAGTTGATTTTTGGTAGTTATCAGCGTTGCAAATGTTTTGCATGTAAATGCACTCATTTTGGCAGATGCTTCTATCCAAAGCGAATTATAGTGCATTTAAGGTATACATATCAGTTTGTGATTTTCTGAGAATTGAACCCATGGCCTTGATGTTGCCAGCACCATGTGTGTTACGATGTGTGTGAATTCTCTTGCTAGACATTGACAGAACACGTTGGACATGAAAAGAGCATTCTAGACTGATGACATCTCACAGGCCAACACATGCTGCATACTAGGGATTGTAGAGAATACAGCAACAGGAGACTGACTATGGTGCAGAACCATATCCAGCAACTATAAATTCTTTCTGTCTGTAGTAATTATTGTATATTAACACACACACACACACACACACACACACACACACACATGTTGGTGAGGCTATCCTTATGAGGACTCTCCATACAGACATAATGATTTTTGTACTGTACGAACTATAGATTCTATCTCCTAACCCTACCCCTACCCCTAAACCTAACCCTCACAAAAAACTTGTAATTTAGCGCACTGTTCATCAGAGTGTGTAAGATCGGTTTTGTTTGACACTAGAAATGTCCTCATAAACCACATTTATAGCATAATACCCTTGTAATTACCAGTTTTTAACCTAAAAAAATGTCCTTGTAAACCACCTAAACCCGCCCACACACACACACACACACACACACACACACACACAGAGAGAGAGAGAGAGAGAGAGAGAGAGAGAGAGAGAAAGAGAGAGAGAACAGACAGATCACACATTACAAACCCTATAATCATTATGCTTGGCTCTCCGAAAAACATGCCCTGAGGAAAATGCCGGCAAGAAGTGTAGCAGCCCGGCTGTTAAATTAGCCCAGGCATGCGTTAAACAATGTGGTCTCAAATGGTGTTCCCTCACAGAGCATTACACAAACAAACACACACTCAGCAACACTTCCATAACATTATGACATCAGGTATCATATGGATAGACTAAAACAGACTTGCACACAGGCAGTTAACATGATCTAAAATAAGTTACACAATGACGACTATCTCTCTAACACACACACACACACAAAAACACACACACACACACACACCACACAATTGTGTTCTTGCAATAGAGTGCAGAGGCTTAATTCAAACAACCCCTGTAGGAGCGTGGGCTGGCTCAGATGCTGCAGCCTCTAGTCACAACACACACACACACACATATCTTCAGCCTCACAGAAATGGAGAAACTGCAGAAGCACCCAAAAACATGTATTGGGGCTGTAAATCCTCTCATAGTGTACTTGAATAAGTTGTAGAGGTACAGGTTTAATCTCAGAACAGACTTATAAAATAAGTCATTAACTGCTGAAAAGGATTAAAGGGTTGCTATCTCATACAAAAAAGATAAGCAAAAACATAATAAAATGGAATAGGCCAACGAATCAGCATATTCACAACCTGACCATAACTAAAAGAATTCTGCTATAAAGTACCACCATGGAGTTCAAATAAAGAAGTTTGGTTCTTTTGGTGCCTGGGATCTTAAACCTGTCTTGTTCAATTTATGCATGTTGAAGCCTTCTGAGGAAGGACAATGGGAGTCTAGCCAAAGGGTGAAAAAGCTTGTATAGCCGGACACCCACTACTAGAACTATGACCTTCCCTGTCAGCCCAAATTGATCTTGAAGAAACCGCTTACCCCAAGCATTGCACTTAAGATAGACACACTTTTGAGGTTTTCGAGTTAAAAACAGTGGAATTAATGAAGTTAGGAGTTCAAATGTTAAGAGTTGATCTTTCTAAATTCATTTTTGACTAAAACAACATGGCTGAAGCAAGTAGTAGCACCTTACCAAATCTCTGGAGAAGAACTAAAGGAGAACTTACCCAAGATCATCCTGCAAAACCTCGCTTCTGCGATCAGGACAGGCTCTCGCTAAAATTCTAATCCTGGAGAGCACGAGTTCTTCTCTGCGCTCCTCTGTATTTCTCCCCCAAAACAAAGTGAGTCAAGCAGCCAGCACGGCGTGAGAGAGAGCATAGCTGTTGTCCATCCCGTGTCTCGTATGTCCTCTCTCTCCAGGTGAACGAGCAGTACTCAGAGGGGAGGGATCTGCAGGTACTCTGCTCTCTTGTCTCAGGTGAGTCAGAGGGCAACGTGGGGGGAGGGCAACTGATTAGGGAGGGGGGTGGTGGGGTCAGAAATTATGGAGCCCCAGTCAGTGACTGAGCCAAATTCCCTGCAGACCGACCAGGATGCACAGTGTTTTTCTAGAGCAGACAGCAGATGAACAGTTTCCCTTCAAGAGGAACATTTCTTAGGGATGCCTTAGTAGCACAGTTAAGCTGGTATCTGCGCTGCTCTCTCTCTCTCTCTCTTTCTCTCTCTCTCTCTCTCTATCTATCTCTCTTCTTCTTGTTTTTGGGGTTGGGTTTAACCTAAAGGCACCTTCCCTGCCTGCACTCTGATTGGTGGAAGTCCCAACCAATTGGAGAGGCAGCACCCGCTTGTCATCCTGCAGAGTGGAAAGCATGGAAGCACTGCTACACTCTCTCTCGATTTTTCCCTCCATCTCTTTCTGTCTCCCTCTCATAATCGGTCTGTTTATGGCTGTCGGGATGGCGGTCACCTCTCCATATCTCTTGCTCCTCTCTCTTTTCCTTCCTACACTGTGTGACAGTGAACCTCTCCACGTTTCTTCCCTCAAGCTTCATCTCTCCTTAGAATGTACACTTTCTGTTGCATGAATATGAATTCTGCAAGATATTTCCCAAAAGCGGAAGAGAAAGAGGAGTCTGGGAGAGAGGAGAAAGGGGTAGTAGAGTTTGGAAGAGATGGAATAGAGAGCGACGGAGCGGGGGAGGAAGAGGAAGAGGACGAGGAGAGTTTAAACTAAATTCAAACTGACAGTGGGATGACGTGGAGTGACAAGGAGAAAAGACTGGGAGGAAAAAGAGGACCTAACAAAGGGAGGAGAAATAGAGAGAGAGAGAGAGAGAGAGAGAGAGAGAAACAGTGAGAAAAGAGGAGAAAGAATGACATAAGTCACAGTCACAGTTATTTAGTACAACAGGGCCAATTTCAGAATGTGTCATTCCCTGGATAAAATGCGCCTCAAAAAGAATTCAAAATAGAACATCTTCGGTATGTAAACGATTCGGCTCGGCACTGCACAGACAACAGCAGTGCAGGCAGAGTTTATGGCAGCATTGCCGATTTAGAAAAGCCACACTGCAGTGGAGAATATACCATTTTACAAGAGCTAGAGAATAAAGAGGTGTCAAAAAAGGAATTCTCAAAAGCAATATACTACCACACACACAGACATGCTCACATGCACATGAGTCAGAGGCAAGAAAAATTGCTATCTTTTATTTTATCTTCCTGTTTCTTCCTTTTTTACCCCCTCTCCCTGTTGTCTCTGGCTTGTGCAGTAAGTCAGTGAGAGGGGAGTTGAATACTAAGGAGGTTGGCTGACACACTCTATACTACACTGCACATAGACCAAGACACAGAAAAAATAAAGGTGGGTGGGTGGGAATTAGATGTATAAGCTCCATTATCATAAGACTACAGGTACATTACACAAGCACTCACACGCATGCTGTCATCCGATCACAGAGGGCACTCATACACACTATTACACCAGCACCTGAGCAAACAGCTCATAATGAGGATGGACTGGTGTGTGTGTGCCCCGATACGTCAACGGGTAAACACACTGATACAGGTGAAGCTCTTCATACAGATCTTTACTGATTAACTGCTCATTATTGGAGCTTTGCTTAATGATTCACTTTGGAAAAGTCAGGAGGAAGGTCGCGCATCGTGGTTCATCAACTGTGAATGCAAATGGCAACAAAGCTAACACAAAGCACCTGGCTGTGTAACAGAATGATAGAATGCACATTTGTTGACCTTATGAGCCAGTAAATGTCAAAGCACTAGAGTTAGTAAGTCCAAACTCATTTGTGTGAACTGTTATTTATTTTGATTTTTTTACATTTTGTTTCAAATTTATCTGTTGATTCATTTACAAAAAATCTCGAGTTCTGACAAACTTGCTGCAAATTTCCCACTCATTATTTTCACATGCAAATGAGCTTGTGATTCACCAGTAGTGGTGAACCTGCAGCAAACCATTGGCGACGATGAAGAGTTTGCCGCAAATTTGCCAGAATTCTCCATTTTTGTAAGGGTGGTTCTTATACGTCATCACATTTCCCCAGATGACGTTTTACATGCTTTACACACATTTTTTTTATTATTATTATTATTATTTTTTGTATTTTTTACATTTACTCACCCCCATGTTGTTCCAAACACATATGAATTTCTTTTTTCCATGGAACACAAAAGAAGATGTTATGGACTGACATTTATTGTCTGGAAAAAATGCAATGAAAGCAAACGGTGAGTCAAATTAACATTGTGCCTAACTTTTGTTGTGTTCCATTGAACTAAGTAATTCATACCTGTTTGGAACAAGAATATAAGGGTGAGTAATTGATGACAGAATTTAAATATTTGGGAGAACTATCCCTATACAACTCTTTAAATGGTGTTATGTAAAACCTACACCTGCTCTACAGTTTTATATTTTTACATTTTAGGGCTCCAACACACTAGAGAAAGCTCTGACTGAGCTTTTAATGTATAGGAATGCATAAGATTTGTGGAGAGAGATGAGTCATCTTGAAATCACATGGGAATACCGCAAATTTGATTTCCGAAAGCACAACTGGACCTGGAAGTTAAATTAATTACTGTATTTATTGTAATTTTACAGTATGTGTTATAGATAATTTCATAAGTTTTTATCTCGAGAACCAATTCAACCAGATCAGACCAATCTGCGAACTAAACATGCCGTCCAATTTGTGAACTCGTTCAACCAGTTAATTGAAAAGAATCAACTCAAAGTTATGATTCGTTCATGAATTGAACATCACTACAAAGCACTGATAAACAGGTTGATTAAGTGTGGTGGTCCTGTCCTGGCAGACTGAGTGATGGCTGGGTGAACACTGGACAGTGTGTTGGTGTGGAAGCCATTGCAGAGCGCACAAGGTAGTGTGACCGTGTGTGTGTGTGAGTCTCATCAAAAGAGGAGATAGGGTTTCCTCATTAGTTGTGTTGAGATCAATAATTCAGAGCTGGGCCTTGTTGAGCTCAATGGTCCAAGCGCTAATGTGCTGTCTACCCGCTTGGGACTGGGACCCAGCAGGACTTTAATGGATGTCATGATGAGAGGGTGAAATCCAAGAATGGGGATCCTCTTGCACCCCCTGGCTCAGTGTGTGTGTGTGTGTGTGTGTGTGGGCGGGTTTGGGTGGTATACAAGGACATTTTTTTAGGTTACAAATGGTAATTACAAGGGTATTATGCTATAAATGTGGTTTATGAGGACATTTCTCATGTTCCCATAATTAAAATCGCTTAGAAAACGTACTAAACTATGTTTTTTTGAAAATGTAAAAATGCAGTTTTTTTGTGAGGGTTAGGTTTAGGGGTAGGGTTAGGGGATAGAATCTATAGTTCATACAGTATAAAAATCATTATGTTTATGGAGAGTCCTCATAAGGGTAGCCGCACCAACATGCATTGTTATAAGTAAATCTGAGAGCTGAGAAAACTTGGTAAGTTTTGGTAATTCTAATATTGAAATCAGGAATGATGTTGCATAGTGGGTAAAGATCTGGGTTGGTAACAGAAAGATTGTTGGTTCAAACTCAGTGTACAAGGGGCAATCCAATCTAGAGCAACAAGGACCCTCTGAAAATTATCCCAAATTAACTGGGAAAATTACCCTTATTTGTTACAAAGGGGACTGAATGTGTAATAAGTGGACATAAGTAAATATTAAATATTCGTAAATATCTGTCAAGCTTAGTCAAATCCAGAAGAAACATATAGGCACACCACTGTTTCCAAGACACAAATTTACTTTATATGTACACTGGCAGCCAAAAGTTTGGAATAATGTACAGATTTTGCGGTTTCAGAAGAAAATCGGTACTTTAATTCCCCAAAGTGGCATTCAACTGATCACAAAGTATAGTCAGGACATTACTGGTGTAAAAACCATCACTATTTGAAAAAAGTAATTTTTGATCAAATCTAGACAGGCCCATTTCCAGCAGCCATCACTCCAACACATTATCCTTGAGTAATCATGCTAAATTGCTAATTTGGTACTAGAAAATCACTTGCCATTATATCAAACACAGTTGAAAGCTATTTGGTTCGTTAAATGTAGCTAAACATTGTCTTTTTGTTTGTTTTTGAGTTGCCACAGAATGCAATAGTATGCATGTCTTAAGGTCAAAAATGGCAAAAAAAGAAACAGCTTTCTCTAGAAACTCATCAGTCAATCATTGTTTTGAGGAATGAAGGCTACATAATGCTTGAAATTGCCATACAAAGATTTCCATACAAAGGTGTACACTACAGTCTTCAAGACAAAGGACAACTGGCTCTATCAAGGACAGAAAGAGATGTGGAAGCCAGATGTACATCTAAATAAGAGGATAAGTACATCAGAGTCTCTAGTTTGAGAAATAGATGCCTCACATGTCCTCAGCTGACAGCTTCATTGAATTCTACCCGCTCAACACCAGTTTCATGTACAACAGTAAAGAGAAGACTCAGGGGTGCAGGCCTTATGGGAAGAATTACAAAGAAAAAGCCACTTTGGAAACAGAATAACAAAAGAAATACAGACATTGGGCAACAGATAATTGGAAAAGAGTGTTATGGATCTTAACCCCATTGAGCATTTGTGGGATCAGCTAGACTGTAAGTGCCCCTGTAAGACAGCCACATCTATGGCAAGTGCTACAGGAAGCGTGGGGTGAAATGTCACTTGAGTATCTGGACAACCTGACAGCTAGAATGCCAATGATCTGCAAAGCTGTCATTGCTGCACGTGGAGGATTTTTTGATGAGAACTCTTTGACTTTTTTTTTTTTCAAATTGTAGTAGTAATTTTTCACATTATTAACGTCCTGACTATACACTGTGATCAGTTGAATGCCATTTTGGTGAATAAAAGTACCAATTTCTTTCCATAAGAGCAAAATCTGTACATTATTCCAAACTTTTGGCCAAATTTCTGCATAGCCCCATACCTTGAAGTCTTGGCTACAAAAAAAAGCTATTGTACATTTTCACTATTCTTGCCCAAGGAAAAATATTCAGTTCATTGAACACATGTTGACCTTTTGTGACAACATGCCCCAATCGTGGGGCATATTGTCACACGATATGGGGCAAGTTGTCACATAAGAACTTGCCACTAAACCAGTGGTGTAGATTTCATGTGACCATAAGAGAGGTGACGGGGGAACGTGTCTCCACCATCACAAAACAAAATCTACACCTCTCTTTAAACCTACACCTGCCTTAAAACCCCAATCAAGGCTTTTTAGCAAAACAGGTTAAACAGCATGTCTCAACCTGGCTTTCATAAAAAATACCTTTGTCTTAAAAACACATTTAAATCTTTCAGTAAAAGAACAGCTCATAAGCATGTAAAAAAAAAATGCCACATAGACATAGCATTAATGTTGTACAGCCATTAATTTCAACAGGTGCCTTCTAAGTTGACACATAGACATCCTAGGCTCTGGAATGTGTATAGTGACTAGTGACTACAGGTCTGCACAAGCATTAAATTGAAGCTCAAACCAAGTACTAAACCCTGTGACCTAAAACCAGGAAGCACTCCCTCTCTTTTTATTTCCTAAGCGAATAGGCACAGATGCAAATACTGACTATGTAATAGAATACAACAATACTACTCTTACTATTTCTGCAGTATACGGTATGTAAACTATGCACATTTTCTGTATGCATTTAGGTATCTCGATGACTGACTACATTTGCCAAAATGTGCAGTATACAACCAGAGCTGGCAGCACACTGCTCTGAATATTGTTTCCAAGAATATAATGTGCTTGATTTGACCTTTGATTTCCAGAGTGATGAATGAACCAGAAGGCGGCGCCATAATGATCCTGATTGCCACCGGACTATTTTCTGGTTTCGGTCTCCATAACTAGCAAAGTAAAAAAAATGACTGAAACGAGCAATCCAGATGAAGAATAATAACTATTAAGTTTTATTTGGAGTAAAAATGAGTTCAGGCTCAACATATTCAGCTGTTGGCAGTAATAACAACTTGAAATTTTATCAGCATAACTAACTTCGGGCTATCGCTTCATGTCATCAACCCACTCAGGTGAGGCGCTGTTAAAAGATGGTCATAGCGACTCACATGTAATACAAATGTATACAAATATAATGCCCTACACGTTACATTTTCCGCTAAAACATATGCCAATGCAACTGAAAGCACTGCCACTGACCGGAGAGCAAAAACAGTCTTTCATTGTGAATTGTGAAACACTTCCGCATTCAGAAACATTGTGGATACAGATACAGATCCTATGGATTATGCTGTACGCTGTACACTAGTATTTCCATTCTGATCACATTATTACAGGCTCTGACTCATATATATAGGAGTGTATCAGTGTGTGCACAAAACATGTGCCATTAAAATTAAAACACAACAATAACAGCTAAATTATATTTTCATTGATTACGAGCCTGACACAAATCCGAAGTTCCCAATTTGATCCCGGCCCGAAACCTGATACTTTGTCAGGTCCAGTTGGGAGACCAGCAGATGTCTAATAAGGACACAGGCCCATGCCGGGCCATGCCAGGCTTAGAGTAAGAGTACGTCAAGTGCTGCAGGGTGAGCTCTATAATCTGTCTATATCCCTGCAACCAGATGGAAAGAACAGAAAAAGAGAGAAAGCCTGGAATATCTATCCTTGCAACAATTTAAATTTAAAAGCCCACAGCCAAACTGAACCTGCACTGCGACACACAGACTCAAGGTTCTTGTTTCCTTTTCTACAGTCCGTTGTCATGATAAAAAGAAAGCTCCCTATGTAGGGAGACTACTGCAAACGGAAAAGCTCTCTGCTGCCTTCTGCAGGTTCACACATGATATCACACAGAAGCACAACAAATCAGCTTAACAATGAGACTGTTAAAAAAAATACATAACATATTCATAATTTAAATAATGTATCCTCCATTATTGCATAACTTTCCTGTATTCTGAATGGAGAGATAGCAAATCTAGCCTGCTTCTATAGCCATTTTCTGGCCCGTTTATACAGTATGATGCTTATGTAAATGTAACATTTAGAGTCTGTATATTAAACAGCATAAACTGAAGTGAAACACATACATCCATGTAAAAAGCATAAATTACAATGAGAATTACTGTTTATTTAGAGAACTGTTTTTAGATGGAGTCTTGGAGTGTCACATCCCAAACACCCCATCGGGCAAACTTATACTTTTATGTAGCACAGCAGCCTGGACAGCCTCCAGACTGCCTGCAAATTAAGCCTCTCATGCAAGCACCAAGCCACCTCCTTCTGGGCAAATCAGGGACACAAACAAACCTGGTAATCAAACCTGTAATTAGCATACAAAAAAACCAGCTCAGATGCTGCAGCATCTAAAGCGAGGGAGAAAAAGAGAGCTTAGGTGACCGTGCCAAAAACATTTTAGGAACTCTGTGAATGCTTCCCTGTCTGGCCTGAGGCCCATAGGTATATTGGAATATTGAGGTTGTATTTTTAATGTGCTTAACGAGACACAAGAATGCAGAACGTTAAATATGGACTTGGAGTTGGCCGGTGCAGTGGACATAGATACAGTATATCTAGGGATAGGGTGCAGCCCAGTTGTAAAATCTGTGTACCAACACTTCTTTCATCATCCTCCTCCTCATCAGTTCTCAATTTCTCTTTTACACTCTGAAGATTAACAGACCAAATTAATTCCCAATGAACATATATTTATAAGTTGTGTTAGTTGTAGCACCTTTTGGCAAGTGTCCATGTTGCTGGGCTGAAAACAGAGCTAGAAGGCAAAATAGTCAGGAAGAGATATTAAGAATAAAATTAGCATTACATCCTGCTGCCACAGAACTAGTTGATTTTACTATTAATTAGTTTACTAGTTAGCGATGAAAAAATGGCAGATGGTGCAGCGTTTAGGAAACCTTTAAATGTGAAGTAGGTCTTCACTACTTGGGTGACCAACAAGAATTGCAAAAAATAAATAAATAATAAAAAAATCACACTCCTCAATCTGGCATTGGACAAACAGATTTTCACGCCCCAAATTCATACCACTGGTTGAGAAAACAGCTGCTTTTAATGACCTTTAAAAGCACGCAGAAAGTAATGTACTAAACGTGTTAAACCATACCTAAAACATTTAAGATACACTAAATATATCCTAATTTTCATTGACTTTTATTTACTTCACCAAAACCACTCCACAGTTAGCTAACCATGCCAAGAAATCTGGGCTGAGAATGGTTTTTAATTGTTCCGTGCACAACTGTGCTCAAGTGGAAATGCTACTGGAACCGATCCTCACCGTGCTCAGAACTGGTCGGACCAATGGTGGAAAAGCGCATATAGTTGCCATGCTGTGCTGGTCAGGATGCTCAAACAAACAGCAATGTTTAGGAAATCATCTCAAAAAACTTTCTCTGCATATTCATATTCAGTTGAAATAGGAGAAAGTATTTTTTTTATATCTAAAAAATGACAGACATCAACTTTTAGTTCCAAAGCTGCAAATTGCAAGACAACTGTATTGTTTTCTTGCTACATTTACGTTAAATACTGTACATTGCCACCAATTAATAACAATCAAATTATTGTATCCTCCTCAATTAAAAAATAAATAAAAAATTACACATGTATACTTTGAATCACCTTTCCAAAGCACTAAAATGACACAAAACTACACCAAAAAGCCTACATCATTCTTTTCTTTCATATCACCTACACAGATTTAATACTGGCCACATTCTGTTCAGTACACTTGACCATTAACCATTTGGGGAAGGCTGACTAGAGAAGGTATATTTCACAACCCAATTTAAAGTTTTTCCTTTCCCTCCTTTTTCACTCTTCAACTGATCTTGGCTTTTATCTATTGAGAGAGCCGCAGTGTATGTGCTCTGAGAACATACTGTATACCTATATGATCAGCAGTGTGAGTGCTGGCACAGGGGTGGTGAATTTAGAGACTGCACTGAAAGGTCAAAGGACAGCCAGGGCCCAGCCCACTATATCTATAAAAACCCAGACCAATACTGAAAGAGGATCAACAGCGATAATCTATCAGTAGGAATTGAAATCAATCTATATTAATAATGGTGTTAATTTGAAAAGTCTGAGCCGAACTTTTAAATATAGTTCATGCATTTACTTACACTGTAAAATACATTTCATGCGTGAATTGACATTTACAATTATTAAATGCGTAGATTTATTATATAACTTCAATATAACCTCATTTGGTGTATTCAACATTGTCTCCTTGATAAATCTAATTTAGTTTGAAAAGTGTAATAATAATGCATGTAGAGTACAAGGTTGAAGGGTTTAATTTTGATATTCATTAAATATGTGTGAGCCCTTTACCATCCTGCTTCAATGCCCTTGAAAAGCACAGAGCCAGCAGCCGGTATATGAGTATCCGTTTGCATGACAGTGGATGATCACACTAAAATTAGAATATTGATCAGGAGTGGATCCATATCAGTTAGGTGCCTCTGCAATAAGAAGAAAAGATTTCAGAAAACCTCTTGAGGGATGAGAGGGATAGTTTGTGTGCTTTTCCAGCTCTGCGTATGAGGGGAATGTTGAAGTTGACAGTCACTCTCTCTCTCACACAGGGATGCTAATTTTACACCTTTCAGCAGAAGACAGAGAGCCTCCTAATACCATGTCTACAGCCATCCATCTCAGCAAATATACAGTCTTATACATACAGACACTTACACGCATACACACCTTTACATATACAGTACACACATACATCATAAGAGCATCACAATAATCACTGTGTAAAATGCGTCTGTCAAAAGCCAGTGTGAAAATCATAGCAAAGTGCTTAATTCTAGCAGGTCAGTCAAACAATCCATCACACCATGTCTACAAACAAAATAAGAACAATAATTTTAGCAAATTCAGTCTCATTCCAACAGCAAGGTTTTATATTGGCTAAAAAAACTTTCCTGAGAAGCTCAAAATTCAAAATGAACATTGTCATAAATAAACCCTTCAGTCCTAGAAAACAGACTGACCTTTAAAGCTAGCACTTTTTTTATTTAGCTTCCAAATACATAAAAAAAACAAAAAAAAAACAAAAAAAAAAACACAAAATGTGTTCTGATAGTTTTTAAGTTTTCCTTTCCTTTTTTATAGTTTATGTCCTCCACATTGGAAGAAAAAAAAAATATCAAATGGACAAAGGTACATTTAAAAGGTCAGGCCATTTGTATTTTTGACCGTGTATAATTGGTATATTAATAGATGTGGGCAAAATCCCTTTTGAAATTGTTAACACATTCAATCCAACCCTCATATTAGCAAAACGCCTACAAGCATGTGCGCACACATACACACAGATACACAATTTAACTATAGCTAGCCTGTGCTGAATGGCTTGTTGTATTATGCGTTGTTCTATGGATTTGTGGACCTGTCAGTCCCATACACACCAAATCAAACCCATTTGAGCATTATTGGTGAGTATCAATGAATACAAAGACAAACCTTGACATCAGCTTTATTATTGATGAAAGAATGACAAGAAGAAACATAACACTACTGATGAGTCTGTTTGAATGTTCAGGAGAAGTATACACTTCTGCAAACGAAATACAATCTTGTTAATGACAAGATTGACATGTCTAAATTAGGAGGACTGGATGCTGGCCATAGACTAAAGCACTGTGGGTTTTTCCATAAGATGTATCACATCTTCTAAACTATTAATCTATGTCCTGCAGTACATGTTTTGCTATGTTTATATATTTGTAAATGCCATAGTACAATCATAATTGTAGCTTTAAAAAAATTTATTATGATGCATTACCCCTAAGCTTCAATGTTATTTTATGTAAGTTGATTGTTCACTCACAGTAAACACACTAATGGGTAATATTCTTTTTTGATTAACATTTCTGCATATGCAGCGAAAGGGATGCTCCAAGGGCAACCATATTGTTCTCATATACATTTACTGCACACAGCAAACAGAACTAGGTATAGGAGAATGTCCCTACCTGTGCCCCACATCAAACCCTCTTCCTCTGTTACTTTCTGTCTTTTCTTCTCCTCTTTCTGTCTTCAAGGGTCTTTCCAGTTGCACCCCGACACCACAAATTCCCTGTAGGAACCTTCGCTGGCATGAACAATGATGCGTCCGAGCAGCTTGATTCTCCTGTGAGACTCCAGTGATCTTTGGGTAAGAAGCAAATATAGTCCCAATGAACTTTGGTCAATTATGGGAGTCAAAGAGAAGGTGTCTCCTGTACAGAGTCACACAATCACTGAGAAATACATTTCCCCCTCTTGGCCCATCCCACTGTCCCCCTCTCAATCTCACCACACTGAGAATACAGAACAAGCGCAAGAGATTCCAGAAGCTAATTACACCAGGACCTTAATAAGTGAGGACAACTATGTCAGGAAGGGGAGAGGACGAAAAAGAGAAGGAGGGATTGGGTGAGAGAGAGAGAGAGAGAGAGAGAGAGAGAGAGCGGAACAAGAAAGTGAGAGCAGAACAGAGAGAGAGAGAGAGAGAGAGAGAGAGAGTAAAACAGCAGAGAGAGAGAGGAACGGAAAGGAAAGGGCAGAACAGGAACGAGAGAGCAAACCAGGAAAGAGAGAGCAGAACAGAAAGGAGAGTGAGTAGAACAGGAAAGAAAGTGAAGAACAGGAAAAAGGGAGCAGAACAGGAAAGAAAACAGAAAAATAAAGAAAGAGTAGAACAGAAAGAGAGAGCAGGAAAAAGTAGAAATGGATAGCAGAACAGGAAAGAGATTAGAAATGGAAAAAGAGAGCAGAATGGGAAAAAGAGCAGAACAGAAAAGAAAGCGCAAAACACGAAAGAGAGAGAGCAGATCAGGAAAGAGAGAGTAGATTAGGAAGGAAACCGCAGAAAATGAGTGAGAGAGCAGAGCAGAAAAGAGAAAAAAGAACAGGAAAGAGACAGCAGAACAGGAAGGAAAGAACTGAACAGGTAAAAGAGACCAGAACAGGAAGGAAAGAGTAGAACAGAAAAGAGAAAGCAGAACAAGAGAGAGCAGAACAGGAGAGAGAGATGAACAGAAAAGAAAGAGTAGAACAGGAAAGACAAAGCAAAATGTAAAGAGAGATTAGAACAGGAAGGAAAGAGCAGAATGGGACAGAAAGAATAGAACAAGAAAGAGATAGCAGAACAGAAGAGAAAGAGCAGAACAGGAAGAAAAGAGTACAGAACAGAACAGGGAAGTGAGAGTAGAAAAAGGAGTAAAGAGCAGAACAGGAAAGAGAGAGCAGAACTGGAAGGAAAGAACAGAACAGAAAAGAGTGAGCAGAACAGGAAAGAAAAAGCAGAAAAGTAAAGAGAAAGCAGAACAGAAAACAAAGAGAAGAATAGGAAGGAAAGAGAGCAGAACAGAAAATAGAGAGCTGAACACACTGAAAAAGGGAATTCAGCTCTACTGAATATACTAAACCAGTACACTTAAAATCAATGTAATTACGTTGCATAAAGTCCAAGTGAAATTCAACACAATCATAAAAAAATTATATGATTACATTGCAATGAAACGTACAAATGGATTGAGACTTCTAACGGATGGTGTTCACTCAACATGATTTTAACTGCTTGCTCAATTAACTTCATTTATGTAAGTTGATGCAACACAATTCTTTAGAATTTGGTCTCAATTTAATTTTGTTGTGTACAATCCATTGACATTTGTTTAATCAAATTGTGTTTGGACTATGTGAATAATATTTGTGCATCAATGTATTACTCAAACCAAGCAGGGGATTTACATTTCCCAGCATGCTTTGCATGGGACTACATTGGGAGAGTCCATTTTGAAAATAAGTGTTATTTTAATGTATTTATATGCAAAATGAGACAAGTAGCAAACTTGATAGTGATTAATATTCTGTTATGTGGGGATTTAGATGAGTTTCTGTCATGTTGAATATTTTTGGAGGTTACCATTGTGGAGAAGAGTGGAGCCAATGGTTAGGTCAAAGATGGGTTCATTACCATTGAGATATCAGTGATTGTTGCTTTTCTCATAAGCAACTTCTGAGAGCTCACCCCACTTCAAATGTTATGCTGACTGAATTATCTACAAGTTCATAACAATACCATTCTTCTCATAATGTGTATAAAATACAATGTACAAATGTGCTTGTTGCGAACTAACACAAAACTTTGAAGTTCATTGGAATTATTTGAACAGATCAAATTTAAGTTAGGCTAACTCAGTTCAGGACAGAACAGGAAAGAATAAGCAGTAAAGTAAAGAGAGAGTAGAACAGAAAACAGAGAGCAAAATAGGAAGGATAGAGAACATAACAGAAAAGAGAGAATAGAACAAGAAAGAAAGAGCTGAACAGAAAAGCGATATAAGAAAAGTTAAGAGAGAGTAGAACGGAAAAGAGAAAGCAGAACAGGAAAGAGAGAGTAGAACATGGAGTAAAGAGCAGAATGTGAAGGCAGAATAGGAAGGAAAGAGCAGAACAGGAAAGGAAAAGCAGAAAAGTAAAGAGAGAATAGAACAGAAAAGATAAAGCAGAACAGGTAGGAAAGGGCAGAACAGGAAAAAGAGAATGAAACAGAAAAGAGAGAGCAGAATAGGAAAGAAAAAAAACAGAACAGGAGAAAGAAGAGTCCATTAAAACGTGGACTGGGATGGAGAGAGAGGCACAGGCTAGAGAGCATGAGACACATAACTGACAGGTGGGAAGATGGAGCAGGCCTGAGTGGCTAGGAGCTATACAAGTTCTTTCCCTGGTGAGCTGCGATGAAATCCAACAGGGACATCCAGACCAGGTCTTATTTCACAATATGGACAAGTTTGCCGAAGCACATAGCAACGATTTTCAGGTTAGAGCTCCAAAGTAATAAATGGAGCCACAGCGCTTTAGTTTCTGTCAATGACTCCCCTGAACTTTCGGAATCCTGCAACTGGAGAAGGATATCAGGAAAATTCCATTCACGTTGGAGTTGTAGCACAGAGGGCAGTGTTGATCACAACATATAGACAGCTTATGTGCTCACAGGAATCTGGGTTTGAATCTGGCTTGGGTCAAGTGCTGACCCCATTCCCCCTCTCTTTCCATCCACTTCCCTACCCAGTAATTAAAAGCAAAAAAAAAAACAAAAAAACAGCCATGTGAAGTAATTTTACAAAGCTTTGGAACCAAACCACAGAAAACAGATGAGACAAAAGCAAAGCAACAGCTGATGGCGATGTATTCCCACTTTACATCTATGATAATTCCTGAGTGAGCGACTGGGAATGAGTGACAGCTCCAGAGTGGGGTCTCATCTGAAATGTCATGTCTAATGTGAAACTCTAGACAGAATATTAAGTGTCAAACCATCACCACAAAACAGAAAACAAGCAGCCGCAACTCGTCAAAACCGCAGAGGTAACAAACTATTAAATACAAATAAAAACATTTTCTTTGGATTTAATATGAGCATCCTACTCGAGTGATCTCACTTTCAGATTCTAGATTGCTTAATAGATTCACACTGACAGGAATATGTGTTTGTGACGCACAACCCAACACTCTCAAGCAGCTTCACTTCAGAAGAAGGGCAAAGAGGGGTGGAGGAGCCATTTTTGAAGCAGTAAGCACATTTCGACCGCCAGGCGCAGTGAGATACTGTTACAGGAACATGGTGACAGCAACAGGGCATCTCCCTGCCCACCAGTCATAAACAGCTTCCAATCGCTCACACCAAAAACCATTAAAGTTGTCTGCCACTCACAATGATCTCACTTTATGGTTAATGTATTGGCTCACTGTAATTGGCTTAGAACCTGACACCCCCCATTTCTGAAACGCTTCCGCACAACTTTTTATGTTGTCTGCAGGCGGTTAGCTATATAACACAGGAATGTTTATGGGGCTTGTTAAGGATTATCCATGGCATGAGGTCTCCATTGCAAAGCATTTGCTGTATGATTTTTCAGCAGGGTTACTACTATAGCCTGTTATGCAATGACAAAATCCTGCCACTGTATCTGATATAGGGTCAGTGACATGATGTACATTATTCATACCCAGATTTTTTTTTTAAAACTACAATAGAACCGCAATTGACACAAATGTCAATTGTCAAGGCAGTAAAATTTGTATTACACAATGACATTTTATACGTTTGGCATAATCGTTTATTATTGTTTCTTAACTAGAATAAGAAGTAGTGAAACTGTTTTGTTTTATTTAACTTTTTATTTTTATTTTATTTTTATTTTTTATTTTATCTGACGAATCAATATAATTTTTTATTAACCAATTACACAAACACTTTTTTCTTGTTTAAAGTATATATATATTACAAATTGCAGTAAGGTTTGTTCTTTTGAATAAAACAATTTGCCAAAGGGTTGCGAAAAATAAAAGACTTATTATCTAACACAGAAATTATTTTTGCAGTGTGCTTGAAATGCTATGTCAACCACTCTTTTACCCCATTTTTTACTTTGACATTAAATCAACATGAATACGCATATTGCATTGCTATGAACTTGGTACATTTTCCTTTTCATATGCTCAAAAATTATTTTAGCCTATTGTTTAGATTTAAGCATTTTAATTTCATAACACAATTCCACAATTTAACTGTTTAATATTTAACATATCTAAATTAATAAAATTTGAATAAATTTAAGCTTTATTCATTTCATTTTGTTAAAGATTACTTAATTTAATAATATTTGAAATTGAATTCAATTTTCTATTCAATTTAAATGTGTAAATCTTAAAAAAAGGCTAATATATATACAGTTGAACTCAGAAGTTTACATACACTTAGGTTGAAGTCATTAAACCTCATTTTTTAACCACTCCACAGATTTCATATTAGCAAACTATAGTTTTGGCAAGTCATTTAGGACATCTTCTTTGTGCATGACACAAGTAATTTTTCCAACAATTGTTTACAGACAGATTGTTTCACTTTTAATTGACTATATCATAATTCCAGTGGGTCAGACGTTTACATACACTAAGTTAACTGTGCCTTTAAGCAGCTTGGAAAATCCCAGAAAATGATGTCAAGCCTTTAGGCAACTAGCCAATTTGCTTCTGATAGGCTAATTGGTTAATTGGAGTCAACTGAAGGTGTACCTGTGGATGTATTTTAAGGCCTACCTTCAAACTCATTGCCTCTTTGCTTGACATCATGGGAAAATCAAAAGAAATCAGCCAAGACCTCAGAACAAAAATGTGTGGATGTCCACAAGTCTGGTTCATCCTTGGGAGCAATTTCCAAACCCCTGAAGGTACCACGTTCATCTGTACAGCAATAGTACACAAGTATAAACACCATGGGACCACACCATCATACCATTCAGGAAGGAGACGCATTCTGTATCCTAGAGATGAACGTAGTTTGGTACTAAAAGTGCAAATCAATCCCAGAACAACAGCAAAGTACCATGTGAAGATGCTGGAGGAAACGGATAGACAAGTATCTATATCCACAGTAAAACGAGTCCTATATTGACATAACCTGAAAGGCTGCTCAGCAAGGAAGCCACTGCTCCAAAACAGCCATAAAAAAGCCAGACTACAGCTTGCAAGTGGAGTTGGATACAAGAATCGGGGATGTTGAGAGACGGATCGATTATCTGGAGTCATCGGAGAGGGAATTAGCTGCTAATCCGCTAGCGAAAAAGACAGACTTGCAATGCGTTTTGGAAAAACTGGAGGATTTGGAGAATCGTAGTAGGCGAAACAACATCCAAATTGTTGGAATTTCTGAGCATGAAGAAGGTCGAGATATGGTAAAATTCCTAGATGAGCTCTTCCCAAGTCTGCTCAACATAACAGGCTACAAGCTGGAAATCGAGTGAGCTCACAGAGTCCCGGCTCACAGATTGGCTAAGGGAGACAGTTGGATCAATTCTGGCCAAATTTCTGAGATCATCCGATAAAGATCTCGTGCTGCGCGAGGTGAGGAGCAAAGGAAAGCTTTCTTGGAAGAATCACAGCATTTTCTTGTTCCCAGATTTTGCGAATTCGACAAGAGTGATCGATTCAAGGAATGCAAGAAACTCTTACATCAGTGGAAGATTGCTTTTGCTCTGATGTTTCCGGCCAAGTTGAGAATAGATACTAAGGATGGCCGCAAAATATTTACATTCCCACAACAAGCATTATCTTTCATAGAGTCAAAGGGGTGAGTTAGCCATTTGGTGACTTTCATATGGCCCCCAAGTGAGCTGACTCGCTAAGCATACACTTGACTGTCTGAGGAAGCTGGGCACCATTTTTGTTTCTTTTTGTGTTGGTTCTGCCTAGCGGCTGGAGTATGTTTTGTGGAATAACACACCTTCAAGAAACTTTTGCATCGACAAAGGGTCGCTTTTACACTGAAGTTCCCGGCCAAATTAAGAATAGATACTAAGGATGGCAGCAAAATATTTACATGCCCACAACAAGTGATGCCTTTCTTAAAATCAATGGACTGAGGAAGTCATGGTGTGTTTCTCACGTGCCTCCAAATAGCTTGTCTCGCTGAATATACACTCAACTGTCCGAGTAATCTGGGCACCTGTTTTGTTTCTTTTTGTGCTGGTTCCGCCTAGCGGCTGGAGTTTGTTTTGTGGAATAACACTCCCTCGGGACGGTTGTGGATGAATCTGCTTGTTCTTTGTGTTTATGCCTCCTATATGATGGAGTTTGTTTCGTGGAGTATTTTTTGCAGGACATTGGAAGGATTAAGTAATCTCCTGCATTCATGAATCAGCCGGCTCACTGAACATTCGTTTGACTGTCCAAGGAAACTGAACGGCTTTATTTATTTATTTATTTATTATTATTATTATTATTATTATTATATATTTTTGTGTGTGTGTGTGTGTGTGTGTGTGTGCTGGTTCCGCTAGAGGCTGGAACTTGCTTTGTGGAGGAACACACCTTTGAGACAGTTTTGTGAATGAATCTACATATTCTTTGTGTTTATTCTGCCTTTTGGCTGGAGTTTGTTTTATAGATTATTTTCTGTTATGTAATTCTGTCTCACAAAATTTTTATAGAAGCACCGGACTTGAGCAATCCAACGGCAAAGTTGTCGCGGGGACTCTTGTAGGCGTACATGGACTTTTTGAGTTTAGAGGGATGGACGCTGGATGGCACTGTCGTGTGCGGGGCTAATGCACATGTTTTTCTTTTTTCTGTTTGTTTGGTTCAGGGTTTGATTGTTGCACTTATGGGGAATGTGGTCTTTATAAAAAAAATTTTGACACACAATCTATTTTTTTTAATATGTCAAAATGTCAAATGTTAATATGAGTGGATTATCTCTTTCCATATGGAATGTGAATAGGTTGGGGCACCCCATAAAAAGAAGGAAGGTTATTTCTTTTCTTAAACGTAAGAAATATGATATAGTGTTTCTTCAAGAAACACATCTTTCTCTGCAGAAGTTGAAAAATTTGGTAAGTTATGGGGTGGACAATTTTCTTTAGTGCTGGCACAAGTAAGAGCAGGGGAGTCATTACATTGATAAATAAGCATCTACAATTTAAATGTCTCAAACAGATTAAAGATAAATTAGGAAGATTCATTATTTTTTTAGCATAAATTCAGGGGCAAAGGTTGATTTTGGCTAATATTTACGCACCTAACGCTGATGATCAGGGCTTTTTTATAGATATTGAAGGGATGTTGCAAGCCGCTGGCACCACTCATGATATAATATTGGGAGGAGACTTTAATCTGTTGATGGATTCAGTCCTTGATCATAGTGAAGCAAAAGTGTGTAAGCTCCATAGAGCAACATTGACGCTTCACATGATGTGTAAATATCATGGTCTTACAAATATTTGGAGACTTTTGAACCCATCTGGTACGGAATATTCATTTTTTTCATCAGTCCATAAGATTTATTCTAGAATAGATTTATATATATATATATATATATATATATATATATATATATATATATATATATATATATATATATATATATATATATATATATATATATATATATATATCTAAGTCCCTCATTTCATCTGTTGTTGATTGCTCAATTGGAAACATCTTAGTCTCAGATCACGCCCTGGTGAGTTTAGAGGTGCTGCCACATATGGAGAAAAATAAATCATATAGTTGGCGCTTTAATGTATCCCTTTTGCAAAATCCTGAAATCAGTGTTTATATGGAGACCAACTGGTCCTCCGTATCCTCTGTGGGCATGGCTTGGGAGGCATTTAAGGCAGTTCTTAGGGGTCGGATCATACAGTATGCCTCATTCATCAAAAAATAAAAAGCACAAGAACTCATGGAGTTGGAAGAGAATATTAAAAGTATCGAGACAGAGCTGAATGCCGAATGTCATCTGATGGCCTCAGAGAATCGATCCGATTGAAATACAGATATAATACTATTTTGTCATGGAAGGTGGAGTTTTGGTTATTTAGGGCAAGACAGTCATATTTTGAGTCGGGGGACAAAGCAGGGAAGCTTTTGGCTAGATATATAAAGCAGAGAGAATCTTTTCTACCATTCCCTCAGTGAAATCTGCTGGTGGTGAAATATTTACCTCTGCCATTGATATTAATAATGCTTTTAAAGAATTCTATCTTGATCTTTATAGTTCCACATCTTCGTCTACTGATGAAGATATTAGAAACTTTGTGGAACCATTAGATCTCCCTAAACTGACGACTGAGCAAAAAAATCATCTTGATTCTGAGATAACCTTGAAGGCCCTGCCCACAGGCAAGGCTCCGGGGCAGATGGTTTTGCCACAGAATTTTTTAGATCTTATGCAACAGAACTGGCTCCACTTTTGTTAGAAGTTTATATGGAATCATTAAAGAATGGAAAGCTTCCGCCAACCATGACACAAGCCCGGATCAGTTCTTAAAAAGGACAAAGACCAAAATGAGTGTAAGAGTTACCGTTCAATTTCCCTGATCCAGCTAGATGTTAAAATATTGCTAATTGATTGTAACACTTCTCAGTGGAAAGGAGGAGGAGAGCAGCAAGATTTCCTGGTAGGCAGGTAGGCGTTTAATTGTGCACCCTGATGCTTACAGTTCCACACACACTGGACAGTTTCACAAGCAAATATTTACTTAAGCAGTCCCACTTCATTACATCATCAACATAATAACATGTAGCACCGTGGCCTTCCTTGCACCAGTCTCTCTCTCCGTCTGCTGGCGGTGTGGCTCTTTTATGCCGCTCTCCCCGTGCTCACTGAAATTAAAGACAGGTGTTAGACATAATCTAGCTCAGGTATAAGCGCCCTTACCGCTTTCTCTCTCTCCAGAGAGATGCTTGACCACGCCCCCGCTGCCACATTGATTAAGTAAAGTTATGACATCTCTTATACATATAGATCAGGTGGGGTTTATTCGGAGCCGCAGCTCTTCAGATAACATCAGGAGTCTCATCAGTATCATGTGGTCAGTGACGAATGATCAGACTCCAGTCACTGCCATCTCACTTGATGCCGAAAAGGCGTTTGATATGGTAGAATGGGATTATCTTTTTAAGATTTTAGAAATATATGGGTTCGGAAATACTTTTATTGAATGGATTAAGTTACTTTATATACACTCGGTAGCGGCAGTACAAACAAATGGATTAATTTCAGATTATTTTACTCTGGATAGGGGCACCAGGCAGGGTTGTCCTCTTTCCCCATTATTGTTCTGTCTTGCCCTGGAACCATTAGCAGCCACGATAAGAAAGGAGGATGATTTTCCAGGGGTGATGGCGGGAGGTGTGGCGCGGCGCATAAGCTTTTGCTTTACGCAGATGATATTTTATTATTAACACCATCCCAACCATGAAGCATGGGGGTGGCAACATCATGTTGTGGGGGTGCTTTGCTGCAGGAGGGACTGGTGCACTTCACAATATAGATGGCATCATGAGGAAGGAAAATGATGTGGATATATTGAAGCAACATCTCAAGGCATCAGCCAGGAAGTTAAAGCTTGTCGCAAATGGGTCTTCCAAATGGACAATGACCCCAAGCATACCTCCAAAGTTGTGGCAAAATGGCTTAAGGACAACAAAATCCGATATAAAATTTGTGGGCAGAACTGAAAAAGCGTGTGCGAGCAAGGAGGCCTTCAAACCTGACTCAGTGACACCAGTTCTGTCTGGAGCAATGGGACAAAATTCCAGCAACAAATTGTGAGAAGCTTGTGGAAGTCTACCCAGATCATTTGACCCAACTTAAACAATTTAAAGGCAATACTACCAAATACTAACAAAGTGTATGTAAACTTCTGACACACTGTGTTATGAAAGAAGAAATACATTTCTGTAATAAATAATTCTGTTTACTATTACTCTGACATTCCACATTCTTAAAATAAAGTAGTGATCCTAACAGACCTAAGACAGGGAATGTTTTCTACGATTAAATGTCAGGAATTGTGAAAAACTAAATTGAAGTTTTAATTGAAATTGAGTTTAAATGTATTTGGCCAAGTTGCATGTAAACTTCTGACTTCAACTGTATATATATATATATATATATCATTCTTATTTGTAATTGATACTTTAGGTTTTAAAATGATGTCTCTAGAAAAAAAAAAAAAAAAAAGCCTTTGCATATGAAAGCATCAATCGAAAGTCTATCTGCTCTATTATGTTCGTCCAGCAGAGGGAGTCATGAACCTGCAATTTCAAATATGTCAAATAAAATAAACTTGTTGCAGTGAAGTAAATGTGAGGAGTATTTTATGTGTACATTGTTTATACATGAGGCAAAATTATACAGTTTGCTAATCTACACTCTAAAAATATAAGATATCAAAATAATCATGGGACATTTTCTTTTCTGCAAACAGTACAAGTTTGTACATTTTTTGCTTTATATTTGTTGTTTTGTATATTATAGGTTACTTCATTTCGTATTGTAATTAAATGCAGGTATGAAGATTTTGATTTGCTCTCTATCAGCTGTTGGCTCATCATCAATCATTAATGAAGAACACCCAAAGAATTAAACATCCACACCCAGCTGGGTTCTTAAGATGAAGAGTGGCCCATTTGTATCAGAAATGTCTCATTCAGAGGTGATTGCTGTGCCGTTTCTGGCCTTTGATCAGATTATGAGACAGTTATGAGAGGCGCCTACAGACTTTTTCTGAATGGCCTTTTCGAGAAGATTGCCAGTGCACACCTGAGCTGGTGAGTGTGTCTGCAAAATTGCATTGTAATTACAAACGAATCTAGTAATTGGACCATTTTGGAAACAGCCTGTTTCCTTGGCGTTTTCACACTAGAGCTTTTGGTGTAGATCCGAGTCCATTTGACAGCAGAGATCGGTTTATTTGGTTTGTATCAAAGCGTTTTTTCGAAGTCAGCAGCGCCAGTGAATTGAGTCCATTTGAAAAGGAAAGGTTCATGTGAACTCCACTACCGTTTGCAATTAGTCTATATGGAGGTCTGTAATACCTCGAGACAACCATCCTTTGACAGTCCCATTCATCTCATTGGCAGTTGCTTGATGGCACATGTACCCTCGGAATTAGCCTATGTGACCCATGTACTGCCATCTTGGCTCATGAAAACATTGTCACATGACATTAGCTATAGATGTGTTCAACCATGTCCTAATTACCTAATTCTATTCTGAGCTGTTCATGCCCTGGGAACTCGGAATTATGCGTTTCTATGGCAATAACATGTAACAGTCGTTATGCAAATGCCTTATTAATAAACGTATAGTTTATTTAGCAGGACATTAGATGGTTATCCAACTCTGTGCTAGCTACATTAAACTGTATTTTATGTCTTTCATTTATTTTCAGATTAATATTGCATTATTAAGACATTAATAATAGTCAATTATACGAATTATTACACAGAAATATTACGAGACAACTACTTAACTACTACTGCTGAAGCCGCCGCCATTTTGTGTTTCCGCATGACGTTCCCAGCAAACAGGGGATGTCCCCTGGACGTTGCGAACGTCCACTTAGGTCTGCATTTGGTCCGCTTTGTAACGTTCGCTGGCGGACGTTCCGAGGACATTCTGAACGTTCGCAACAAGTCCAATTTTCGTCCGGGCCAGAGTTTGCAACCATCCCTATATCATCCCTCATCTGACATTTCCATAACAACACTTGCAAAATCCATTCACCCATGTGTTCCCTTTTATCATCAGACCTGACACTTTGCAACTCAGACAAAGCTAAAATTAATCTAACCCAGCTAACAAAAAAAGGTCCTCAGAACGTCCCCTAAATGGCCTCTGTGAACGTCCCCTAAACGCCCTGAATGGACGTCCTGTGAATGTCCCCATGAACGTCCAGAGGACGGCAAGAGGACCCTACACATGGACGTTCATAGAGGTCATTTAGGGGACGTTCTGAGGACCTTTTTTTGTTAGTTGGGTAATGTCAATATACAGTCTATATTTAATGTCTGTATATATGTTAGTCAAAAAACAACACATCATAAGATTACGAAGCACCAACTTTATTCACACCACCAGACTACAGTGTAATCATATTAGTCATATCCTCGGTTGCTTTCTTCGTATTCTTCATGAGTTAAAAGCAGCTCTTACATTTCACACAGATGCGATCATTGCAGACACTGAAATATTGTGACCAAAACAGAGCAAAAAACAACACCAAAACATTTAACTTCTGAATAAGAGATGTTTACGATGATGTACTGTTAAGCATGTGTACTCGCCAGTCACACATCAGACTCGTGTATGGAGATGAATCCTGCATAAAATCTATTTTAATGTCTGTGAAAAGTCAAATTTGGCAATATTTGTGCTGACTTCAGAACTTCATAAAGTAATTTTTTGATGTTTTCTTTATCGTTTCACGGGTGTTTTTCCATTCACCGCCATTGCTTCCTCCTGCTGATGGTCACAAATATAGCGGCTGTGAGGAAAAAGTGACATCACTGAAAGGGGTCAATGCCATCAAGGGCTAGCGAGTTTCTGCTATTCAGTCAGTTCCTGACCTGTTGGAATAAAAGCAATTTGAACTTAACTTGCAGAAGTGGTTGAAATTATAATATACTTCACTTCTTGACTATTCCAAATAAATTGCAAATGAAACTCATGGCATTTTGTGCCTGGAGAGGGAGATACTGAAATACTTCAGTAACGCAATGAAACTGCATTTGGGTCATTACCTATTGTCATTACCTACTGAAAGTGATAAACGGCTGCTGCTAATACTCACATTTATGATGCAAATGTATTGCACCTAGTAGTACCCAATTCTTCATTGTGAAAATGGAGCCAACCAATCAAATGTAGTGTGAAAACGGCCTCAAATGCATCGCTTCTCTGATGTAAGTGAAGTTAAAGACAATCGTGTAAAACTTAAACCAGTGTCAAGGCATTGATAAATTAAAATGTCAACTGTAGCATGGTTCATGTTAAAAATGTCTCCATTTGGGGACCTGGGTAGCTCAGCGAGTATTGACACTGACTACCACCCCTGGAGTCGCACGTTCGAATCCAGGGCGTGCTGAGTGACTCCAGCCAGGTTTCCTAAGCAACCAAATTGGCCCGGTCACATGGGGTAACCTCCTCGTGGTTGCGATTAGGGGTTCTTGCTCTCAATGGGGCGCGTGGCAAGTTGTACGTGGATCGTGGAGAGTAACATGAGCCTCCCATGCTCTGAGTCTCCGCGGTGTCATGCACAGCGAGTCATGTGATAAGATGTGCGGATTGATTGTCTCAGAAGTGGAGGCAACTGAGACTTGTCCTCTGCCACCCGGATTGAGGTAAGCAACCGCGCCACCACAAGGACCTGCAAAGTAGTGGGAATTGGGCATTCCAAATTGGGAGAAAAAGGGGATAAAAAAAAAAAAAGTGTCTCCATTTACTCAGATGGCCAAGGCAGGCTGTCCACTGCCCTAGTGAGAATGAGCCAGATGTAGCCTGCTGTTTCTTCTGCCTCAAAGAACTGGAGGGCTGGGAACCTGATGACAACCTCTTGTGAGCTCCATTCTGCAACCCATCTTTTATAATCTAGCTTTTTTAGATTTTTGAGCACTCCTTTCATTGTCTAATTGTGGGGGGGACAATGTTGCACTTGAATGTGTATAACAAGTGTCCCTGTCACTAAGGTCTGAGCTTGCCAAACGCTCCCCCAATTGTGGCTTTCTTCAGCTGAAAAAGACATTTGAAGAGCTCACTGCCATTGAGTTTTTTCACCTGGAACTCGAGAGGCTTTGTATCTACATTTTAAGTCGTCTGCACTGATTTCAGGCATACTGATAGTAGTAATCTGCCACCGTAAAATGCCGAATGGTCCATTGTCTTCAAATGGGTGATTACAGGTCAGCTCAATACTGACATATGCATCCTTATTGCTGATCATTTCGAAGTTAAAATGTAGCTTGTTTGTTATTCCTCATTACCCCTTACCCAGAGGAAGAAGGCTCACATGAAGATTGCCCTCTTTCGTGATGAGGTGGAGGCCATCAGCACAAATCTCTGAAGTTTCATTTGATATCCAGTGATGCTGCGTGAATTTTAATGGTGCTGTGAAAAAAAAAAATAAAAAATAAATAAAAAAAAAAATATATATATATATATATATATATATATATATATATATATATATATATATATATAGGTTTAAATAAAATTATTTTTAATGTAGTGTCAACAGTAGTTTTACGCTTCTGACACAATTGCTTTTAATTTAGACCACATGGTGGTATGTCATATAGAGCACACATGTATGAATTGACACTTTGTGCAGGATCCCTGAAGTTTGGGTTTTATGACTCTGCTTATCTCAAAAGTATGACCACAGCCCTTCAGTACAGAACATTCATAAGTATTCAATACTATTCTAGCTATGTTGCTCAACTTGCCACTATTCCATTTTTTTTTTTTTTTTTTTTTTTTTTGTTTTTGTGAGACCTTCTTCCATCCAAACTTTGACCCTGGGCAGATGGTCCTAAGCCCTTCCCTCTCAATACCAACTGTTGCCCAATAACATCTGTCACTCTCGAGCTTGTAGAGTTAGGGAGAACTGTGGGTAAAGACAATGTCTACCACCAGGGGTTTGGTAGGTTTTGCAATGAGGAGTGCTGGTGCACGATACTGCCAGAAAAACACACAAGGCAGTAAGGACATCAACGTTGTCTGTTCTGATGTTGGGTGGGTGAAAGCAGTATCTATGATGAAATTTATTTTCTTATACAACTATTGTGCCATATGCAAAAAGCAGTGTGTGAGGTCTTCTATATCAAACTGGTGTGTGTGTGTGTGTGTGTGTATGTGTGTGTGTGTGTGTGTGTGTGTGTGTGTGTGTGTGTGTGTGAGAGAGAGAGAGAGAGAGAGAGAGAGAGAGAGAGAGATGGGTAGGCGAGGCATTAGAGATGCTATCCCATCTCCTCCTTCCTATGCCCTGGATTACAGTCTAATGCAACACTCTGGACACTGAGCCCCGATCAACTGCTTAATTTTCCTTTATCCGCTCGCAACCGAGCAAATGAAAAATAAGACATTTTCACAAAAAATGATGTAGCACTCAGCTAGAGGAGGAGCTCAGAGGAGACCCCTTAACCATGGTGTGGAATCACTTTCACATTTTTGATTTCGCATAGTTTCATCATTGTGTGGAACTTTCTCTTTCACAAATTGTAAATGAAAGAGAATTGGTTGCGTTCAAAATGGAATACCAGCTTACTAAAGTAGTGTTTATTTAAAAATAAAAAAATAGTATGTGAAATGGTAGCCATTATTCCACAGACTTATCAAACAGTAGTATGCTACATTATACCAGGCGGTGTGTGAAAAAAGCTCGGAGGATCATCAGAGACCCCTGCCACCCAAGCCATGGGCTGCTCTCACTGCTACCATCAGGCAGGTGGTATCGCAGCATCAGGACCCGCACCAGCCGACTTCATGACAGCTTCTTCCCCCAAACAATCAGACTTTTGAACTCTTGATCTCTCACGATCAAATACATCAGCCCTGCACTTTATTAATCTCACACTGGACTGTCATAAATTATATTCTCTTTTAACAACATACTGGCAACAGACTATCAACCGACAGCCTGAATCTCAATACAGCACAATACAACCTACTGTACTATTTTTATTGTATACTGTGTATTCTATATTGTGTGTATTGTATACAGGGTTGGGGAGTAACGGAATACATGTAACGGGATTACGTATTTAAAATACAAAATATAAGTAACTGTATTCCACTATTTTTTATCAAGAAAATTCACGTTGGATCATAATTTCTTTTTTTCTAGTAAGACCTTTGATATTAGGGCAAAAATCATATTCTTGATAATAATTTTTGTATTGTTTTCCTGTAAAAATATCTAAAAATCCTTAAAACAAGATCAATTTGATTTATCTTGTTTTAGAAACAACACTGCATAAGATATTTATGTTTTTCAGAGAATGTATTTTTAACATGTGTATTTTGTCTTACTGTACTGGCAGAGTTTTTATAGTCAAAACAAGTGAAAAAATCTACCAGTGCTGAAGAAGTAATCCAAAGTATTTAGAATATGTTACTGACCTTGAGTAATCTAACGAAATACGTTACAAATTACATTTTACAGCATGTATTTTGAAATCTGTAGTTTCAAAAGTAACCCTCCCAACCATGATTGTAGATTGGTATATGTCTCATCACTGTCATGACTGCTATCATGATACCTTTACCCACTGTTGCACTTGTGTATATGGTTGTGACAATAAAGTGATTTGATTTGATTTATGACATGATCATATGACATGATACATCTATCGCATGAAATAATTATTTATTTATTTTATTTTTTATAAAATCATTTTTAATAAAATTGTGTAAAAATATTTTAACATTTGGCATTAGAAGCAAATAGTGAGTTCTGAATGTGATCACGGCTGATATTGCGAATCACTATTTCTGTGTGTGTATATATATATATATATATATATATATATATATATATATATACTATTTAAAATATAGTAGGTCAAACAGTAGTTTTTATCCCACAATAAACTTTTCAAACAGAAGTATGCTACAGTGTGACATGATTTCATTACATTTATCACATTAAATAAAATAAAATAAAATAATTATTTTGCATTTTTAATACTATTTTGATCATACTGTGAAATAAAATATTTTACACAGAGTCATGAAAGAGATCTTAAAAATCACGGCTGGTATTCCGGTGCATCCATCACATAAATGTAAAGTTATGCACAGTGCATTGCATTTTGCCAAATGTTGCAGGTTATCTGGGTGTTCTATGCATGCAAAAAGAAAAAAAAAATGCAAACTTGTACTGTAATTTATACTGCAGCCGTAGTAAGAGTAGTACTGTATGCTAGGATGCTATTCTCAACATATCCATTATATACCAATACTTGTACATAGTCCATCACTTCCTGTCTCATCAGAGTGTATGACAGGTGTTCACACTCCACACACACCCTCAAACTGACTGGGTTCTCTCCTCTCTCCTAATGTGGCATATGGACAAACTGACAGATGTTCCCAACAGAAAGTTTAAAACCTGAGAGCGCCATTGGGGCCCATCTGTTGCTCTGCGCGGGTCCTCCCCCTCAGCGCTCCTCATCTTACACCAGAAGAGGCTCCGCCACACACCCCTGCCTCACCTCCGCTCAGCATCCCCTCTTTTTCACACATAATTCAACTCCCACCCCATTCAGCCTTTATGACACACTGAGCCAAATTAATGCTGGGGGACTCACCTGGAAGGGCCTAGATTAACTTTGATGCAGGAACAAAAAAGAGACTAAACAAAAGCTTATTCTACCAATGTGTGAAATAGATGGGTTGTAGAAAGCATATTAGAATATAGTTAAATAATTCAAGAACCAACATGTATCAATCAGCAGGCAAACCTGTGTGATATACTGTACTGTACAGTGGCACCAAAAAGTATATAGTCACCAAAGCCAATTAAAAATGTACGAATGTCACTGTGTTTAAATAAAATAATATAAAACCAGGTAGCATTTATTTAAAAGATAGCTCAAGCACACATTTTAAGCAAAACATTTCACACACACACACACAAAATAAAGAATTTGGTTAGGTTTCAATTATAAAGCAACAGATATTTTTTCAATGTTATGACAAAAAGCATTTGGACTTTCTGGTTCTAAGACTGAAATATGTCTATAGTAAATGTGTAAACAGTGATTTTTATTATTATTATTTATATATATATTAGCTTGGGCACCTGTGTGAACATGGGGATAGCTGATTTCATATATTACAGAAACCATTTGACCAGTTTAAAGGTTAAAGAACATATCTGACATCAGTTGTTGACATTAATAGTTTTTTTTAGAGGTTTTAAGTGTGCAAATCCTTTCTGGGACCACTGTTTTCTTAAATGGCTGTTTTAAACTATGCAGAAAAAAACAGAGACGCCATTATTTGCCATATAGATTGTTTTTGGTTATTCAGCCAAATCGAATACATCAGTTTACCTGATGTCATGCCGAGATGTGTTGAGCAATGCTAGAATCCATTCTCAGAATCCATACTTATCATTGATAATCAGATTAGTGTTTGTTTGTTTTTTATTTTGTTTACATTTTCTGACAAATGTCAACTGAATAGCATGAGTCTAGCTTAGTGCTTTAAGACTTTTCCATATAGTGACCCTGATCCTACAGTCTGCATCCCCCATCATCCTCCACTGAGTTTTCTCCACTTTAAACTCATAAAGGGCACTAGTACATTCAGGCTTATACTGTATTCCATAGCTTATAGATGATTACACATCTCGATAAATCTCTTTGTGACCTTTCCCCTCCCCTTTTCCATCGCTTCCTTACTTTTCCCATCCATTTCTCTTTTACTCTCCATTACTTTGCATGGCAATCAGTGTGAGCGAACTGCAGGCTCTCTCTCACACAGTGGGGCCCTCCTATCTTGCTTTCTTTTTGTGCCTGCTTCCATAGGGACCCCCATCTGTCCCTTCTCTCTAGCCATTGTGGGAGCTCAAATCCGGGCCACCTCCACAATGCAGTGGGCGTGTGGAGGGGGGAGGCAGGGTAAACACAACAGCATCCCCATCCTATTAGAAGCTCTTTAACTTTGACAAGCCAGCACACTGACAAAGCTCTGCGGAGACTAGTCTTGCGTCACAATGTCATTTTAATGGCTTGTTCCACCCTTCTGTGAACTCTAACCTTGCTTTGCCTTTCCTCTGCTGTGGATCATCTTTAAATTTTTGCTCACCCTGTCACTCTTTAGTCGGATCTGAGCTCACAGGGCAGGTGCACTTCTGTTTGCTGTGGAAACCTCCTCTCGGATCCAGCAGAATTTAGAGTGAGGAAGAATGATGGCAGAAACATTAGACAACTGAGCACCTGCAGCCAGTTGCAATAGACCCCTTAAGTTAAGAAAACGGTTAATAATAATATCCTTAAAACTATTATTTAAAGTTTTCATAAGGGATTAGTTGCAACTAATCATTGTTTAGTTAGGAAAAGTGTGTAATTTTGGCGCCACTAGTGACATTAAATGGAATTGCAAAAATAGCTGTTTTCAAACAGATTTCCTGAAGTCTTCCCTTGTCTGTCATTGGTCGGTCAGACAGGTAATCCTGCCCCAAACACACTCCATTGGTTAAGCCATTGTTGCTATGTATGTCAGGCCACTCAGAGTAATTTACTCTCTTTAGGGAAATCATCCAGAAATGGCTCACTCAATAACATAGTATAATTTGTTGTTTCATACTATTTCATAGCATTTTTATAGTTGCCTCTGCACATTCAGCTAAGTATATTAAGGGAAGAAAGTCTTTTAGCATTCAACCTAGTCTCATGGAATAAACATTACCATAACAAAATGTCTGTAAATAGAGTTTGATGTGCTGCGTCCTACATTTTGCTGCAGTTTTCTGGTGAAATTTACACTAGAGGCGCTACAACAACTGTGCGCTTTATTCACCTTCTTAAAAATCACAAGTACAAAGGCTGATTATGACTTTTTAAACACTTATTTCTTGCTCTATTACTCACACACTGCTATGTTATAATATCAAAACACTTTTACTCTAATGCATAATTTTGCAACAAAAAGGAAGTCTGTTTTGTTAACCTATCATTTGCTTTTAGAACACTATTGGTTAGGTTTAGGTAAAAGTTTTTGGTTAGAGAGGTTCATTTTACTCATTTAAACCTCTATCTAACATTCACCTTTAAAACCTTGTCTGATTAAGACACCATCACATGCTTTTAGCGAAATCGTAATATTCTTGACTTTTATTCCCATAACAGACAAACCATTCAACCAACAGAATTTGAAATCAATAATAGAGGCATCAAATTTTAGCTATCCAATATTTTAGTGTAAGAAACCAAACGTCAGTGAACAAATTTGGTTACTCGTTATTTATTTTTGCAATACAAATGAATGTCAGTAATCTGTAATATGCTTCTCCCATTTCCTACAAAAGTTATTTTCCTATAAAAATCATGGTTATGTTAAGGGCAGAGACTATTTAGCAGAAATGGGTCACTTCTATTAAAATGAATGGGAGAAATTGAAACGCCCAACAGTCAATGCATGTAGAAAGGAAGTCCCAACTTACAGGTAAAAGAGCCAATCACCTTTTAGATACAGACATCGCCTGTCAATCAACTCGTGAACGTGCATTCGCATTAGCTATATAAGCCGGGAAAATTCATTTTTTTAGCAATTTATGAAACGAGTGTAGTCAGAATCTACTGCTGATTTAGAATATCTTGATTGTAATCTTGACCAACCATTTTGGAGATTTCGGTCTTTCCCCATTCAAGTAGATTGGAGCTGCACTGGCATGCCACTTATTTACCAAGAAAAAAGCTCCCCATGTGCATACGAAAGATGGCCGCGAAGTGAACTGAAAAGACTTTGGTTAAGGGTTTGGGTAAGGGGTTAGACTTTTGAAAAATTGTAAGAACGTTGTTCAAAACTCCCATGTTTCTCTTTCTTCCGTATTAAAAAGATGGTTAGGGTTTGGGCAAAGGGTTACACTGAGTGTATTAGTTATAACATTGTTCGTTGGTCGTTTATTTTTCTTTATGCGAGTAAAGTCATACATTTTCGTACAAGCCAACTCGTACGATTTCTTACGATTTCACCATCTCTTACTAATTAATTTGTCTTGACATGAGAATGGGCTGGGGGATTTTTATGGCCATGCAACATTATTTTGAATCCTTTATATATATTCCAGACTCCGCTCATTCCTTTCTTCCTCCTTTATCCAGGCTGCCGTGCCGACTCAGCATTTTTTGTCCATGTAGCTGTCTTTTTCCAAACCTCATACTCCTTCATCCTCCTTATCCCTGTTTCCTCATCCAGCTGCGTTTGAGTACACACCACCTATCAGTTTCATTGTGCTCCAACTCTGTACCTTGACCTCATGCTTCTCTGGCCCATCCAGTGTGTTTGTGCAAGTGTGTGTGATGTGACTCATGAGGAGGAGGATCACAGTGTTAGCTGAAGCTTAAAGGCAGGGGATTATGGCAGCACAGACACTGATTAAAGCCTTCCAGCCTCCTATGGCCCCATTAATACAATCTTAATCACAATGCTTTATCCCCCATCTCCCCCCTATGGATCAGGACCTTTCATTTTGTAGGAACCTGTGTTGTTTGGCTTGTGGATTACTGCCAGAGAGACAAAAAAAAAAAAAAAAAAAAAAGCAAGAGAGGAGTGAAAAAGGTTTCAGACTGCACTTTAATGTCCCATCATCCACTCCTCTCAAACTCGCTTAAAAAAAAATATCACAACTCCACACTGCAGAGGCCTGGTTTGCATCTAACTATCTCTTGCAGTAACTGAAGATGTTCTAGTGCTACAACAGCCACAGAAAGTATTATAAAACGACCATCATACAGTTGCACCTTAAGCCAGCATCACACTAGCAAATTCCAAACAATTCGATTTTTTTGGCCGATGGTGTCCCACATGCATATTGCTTGGCTGAGATCTCTCACTCTTCAGTCAGAGGTATAACACACTAGCTGATTAATAATGGTGGAGTGATGAAAAGCATACCAACTCCCCGCAACTCTCTCTCTGATTCCCTGTCACATGGAGCCCGTCGAAATAACAGGAGTATCATTCAATTGGCATAAACAATTGTTATAGAATGATTTAGGGCATTTTCAGACCTGTAGGTTGCTTAATTTATTCCGAAACAGGGGCTAAAATAGTATCAATGTTGCATTTTCTTCATGGTTCCGTTCGCTTTCACAAGGTATTATTTCAAAATTGACCAAAACTGTGTTAAAAAAGTCACATGTGAGCAAACTGTCCCCTCATTGGTCAAAAAGTTTGTGTACTGTTCTGAGATTTAGCTTATACATCGATATGCTGGTTAAAATTGTATACCTTTAAAAATGTGTCAATGAGTACAAATATTGAGAATTGTTTATGTCACAGTATGCAAAATGTTGCTGCATGGTACAGAATGCACCTTCCAGTCAGAGAGTGCACTACAAATAAACACACAGATGGATATGATTTTGTCATTTCTGTTGTGGCTATTTTAATCCATCATTATTTGCTTTTGCATTATTTCTGCATTGAAAAGTACCTGTTCTTATGACCACAGAGCTCTCTCTCTCTCTCTCTCTCTCTCTCTCTCTCTCCTTCTTGTGCCTGCACACTTGCACACACACATATACATGGAAAGAGTGAAGCTCTTTTTGTCTTAAATGCTAATTGTTATTTTTTATTATTTAAATTCTAACAAACTTCTTTTTATGAATTCTTTTGCTTGAAATGTGTGAAGATTGTTGTGCTTGATTATTATTATTTATTTATTTTAAATGAATGCCAATTGGTTTGATATTTAATGCAATGACATTCATATATTTAAGTGCAACTTAAGTGTCCAAATACTTATTAGAGCTTTATACATTTTATAGTAAGGCTGTCGTCTGTCTTATAATTTAATGTGGGTCAGACCGGATTTAAAATCATCAAAAACAATCAGATGTTAGGCAGGATTAGAATAAGATTTGCATTGCTCAGAAGAAATCTGTGAATCTTGAATGCATTGTACTTAGATTCTAATATTCTAGACTTCTTTTTATTACGTAAACCTTGCATGAGTATTTGCTGTTGCACAAATTCACAGTTATGACCATCTGCCCTATGGGAAAGCTCCACGGTGCACACAGTCTTTGCACCCCTCTCTTTATTAAATTTTTTGTACCACAAACCTCTTCTGTGCCTTCTCTTCTGTTTTTAAATGATTGTGTCGACAACAGCTGCCAACACAAAAATAGTTCCCTGAATCCAACCCTGCTGAGTTCTGCCCAAACGGCTGCTTTTGGCAATGAACAATGTTAATGGCGCTCTTAAAACATTTCACATAGGCTGTTCTTTTGCACTTGGGTACCAAACTGCATAGCTTTATAAGGACTGTAACTTGCTTAGTTTGCCTTTTTCATATAATGACCCCAAAAATATTTAGAAGTATTTCAAGCAAAATAATTCACAAAAAGAAGTCTGAAAGAGGTTTTGAATGATAAAGTAAATTAAGACACTTGAGAACTGACTTCATATATCCACTGAAAACACCTTGGGACCAGCAACTCAAAAGTCATTGGCTAAGTAAAAAAAATAAAATGGCTGAGAAAAGTTCTAGGCCACTGTTGTATGTTCCCCTTAAATTTTTGTACAGGTGTGTAATTCTGCTATTCTTTCATTTTCTATTTTAAATTTATGTGTACAATTTGCTAAATTTTCTGGGATTTTCTGACTTGCACTGAAGTGTCTTTTTTTAATTTATTTTTTTATAATCTAGTCCACTGCTTTTTTCAAACCCAATGTTCCTAACAGCAATAGACACCCAACAAAGCCTGAAAGCATTCTGTGCATTTGACTCCCGTGTCCTTCCATGTCTTTATCCACTCTCAATGACTCTCTGTGTGGAAATGTGTCATTCCAATGCCCGCTTGAGCCATAAGAAGAGAGAGAATAGGGGGTCACTCAAGAATGGGGGTTTTCAGAAAAGACCTCGTTCACATCCTCTGTTTTGGTTTACACCCTCAATACTTTCTCTTTTCCCCTCTCTCTCTCTCTCTCTCTCTCTCTCTCTCTCTCTCTCTCTCTCTCTCTCTCTCTCTCTAATTTGGTCCCAGCTGTCCATCAACCCCCTGCAGTTCTCCCAGCTGTCTCAGCTCTCCAAACGAGCAGCCTCGCAACAATACAGGTCAGAGGTCAAGAGAAAGAACACACTGCATTTACAACAGACCAGTGGTGCCCGCTAAAACAATCACTCACTTTTTCTCCTTCACTTCTCTCGCATTGCCAGGGCTGGAAAAGACAAACCTTTGGAGCGATAGATGAGGCGGGGTCCACTTCAGGCACAACAGCCTCCGAGGCACTCATCCTTCCAACAATAAACACACTTTCACGCACAATAGTTTTCTGGCTTGTCTCTTCAGCCTTTGCATCCCATCATCGTCCTGTTTGTCCATTTGAACAGGTATTGCATTGTCCAGTATCAACACAGAGCTAAAGTCAATGATGACCCAATATACTCAACAGCAGTGATATAAAGATTTGTGTGAAAAAGGCTGATAATATGTGCACTCACAGGATTTTATGGAGCTATGTGACAGAGATTTAAAAACTATTCAAAATAAATTTTTTACACTTGGGCTTATAGTTCCCTTTTATGAAGCCTTTCTTTGTGTCTGTTTTGTTGTTTTCCTAAGCATTTTGGCAATGAAAAGGCTGGGAAAACGCACGTGAGAGTGAAAGGGGATCCCATGACACAGTCACCTGTTCCACAGCTATATGTTCCCATGGCTCCATATGCTCCACTGACTGCAAAGCTTCCATCATAACACTAATATTAATGACTAAAACGTTTATTATTTGTGGCCAGTAGTCATCTGGCATTTGTAATTATAATTTTTTTAATTGCCCTTTTCATCTACAACAACTTTTTTTGCACTGTAATTCAAGTTCAAAAAGTGCAATGTAGCTCTGCCTAATGCAATGCTTTTTTTTTTTCATATGGAGTATTTATAAATGTGTGTATATATACATACATATATATATACAATATATATATATATATATATACTTAATTCACCACAGAATATTCATTCACATACCACCTAACATTCATAACAGAATCCAGTAAGAAAAGAATGTAGAAGCTAGACTTTGAATTAAATAAATAAGTAAAAAAATTGCATTATAAAACTTGATTGTTATGACAAAGCCATCAAATTATGAATTAAATTAGAATATTAAAGTCACTGTTTTTTTTAAGTGTCGGATTTCACTGATAATTCTAGCTGGCAAAATTGTTTTTGGTTGACGTGTTTCACTATTAATTTCGGCATTAAATCAAAACAACAATGATGACACTAAAAAAAGAAACAAAAGGGTATCATATTGTATAAGAATATTTATTTTCTTATAAGTGCGAAACAAGTAAATATTTACAAATGTTTGAGCAAAATTTCAAATATAGTGGAGAATGAGAAAAAATACATTAAACTGAAAAAATTCTAAATAAATAAATTAGATACTTTATGAGAACTGGTAGCAGTGACTGGCAGTGTACCAAAGAACCAATAAACAGTGCTGACAAATTGCTTCAAAACATGAACAACTGTCGTCAAAATAAATATTAAATACAGTCATAAATAAAAAGCTTTTGTAATGGCAAATGTATTGTGCTAAATTTATGTTCCATTTCCTTCATTGTCTTTTCTTTGTTTTGTTTGGAGGAAACAACAACCTGCCAAGAGGTCCCATTTGTCTTTGTGTCTATTTGCTGCATGTTAATGGCATGTGCACAAAACATCTTCTTTGAAGAAGAGAACATCAGATGTACAGAGAATGCAAATTCCAGAACAAATAAAAATAACATTTAAAATAGTAACAAACTCAGTCATGACATAAAACAAGAATAAATTAACGAAAATATGCATCTCTTTCTCTTAAATTGCCACAGGTAGGTTACGTTTCAGATACTATATGTCTCTCTCAGTGATTGCTGTGGTCTCTTAAGGGATCAGACAGGAAACATGCAAAGTGTCTCCTTGAATGTGCTGGGCCCTTGGAGGCACACTGAGGAGTAGGAGGCAGACTTGCGGTCAGGAAGACTTATTTGTTCATTCACTGTAAATGGTGCTCATCTGTGATGTCACCATGTGTGAAGGGGCAAACGGCTCGAAAGCCATGTCTAAAGGAAGCTCGTACCGGGAGCCTGGGAATAGCGTGTGACCCTGAGGAGCTGAAAGACCTGCCAAGGAAGAGGGTGGGTAGGGGTGTGAGGAGAGGTAATGGACGGCATGGGTTGGGTGAGGCGTAAAGTTTCTCTCTGTCTTGTGAGGTGAAGGCTCCTGCTTCAGGGCGAAGTTGCCACTGATACTAAGAGGTGGTGTAAGAGGGCCATCGTAAGGTGGCGTGCCATTGCTACATTCGTTGGGTGAGGAGTTCTCATAAGCAGCCCCCTTGAAGCCCTTCAGATGTAGCAAGTGTGAGGCCTCCAATGAGCCGTAGGGTGGACTGGGCAGTCCTGGTGAGGGATAGCTAATGGGGTGACCCTGCTGACCTCCTGGTACCCCACACTTTTCATCTAGGTTGTTGAGCAGCATGGTTGAAGGTCCCAATTGTAGGCAGCCAGCCACTAAGTTGCTGGTAGGTTGTGAAAGCCCCTTGCATAGCATCTCCACAAAGCCATGGCTCTCAGGTGACTGGCCATTCTCCAGAACCTCGGAGAGCGCCCAGATGTAGTTGCGGGCCAGCCGCAGAGTCTCGATTTTGGAAAGCTTCTGGGTCTTTGAGTAACAAGGCATGACGCGCCGCAAGTTGTCCAATGCATCATTCAGCCCGTGCATGCGTGAACGTTCCCTGGCATTGGCCTTGACGCGGCGCGTGCGGAATCGTTCCTGTCTAGCTTTGGTCATTTTCTTCTTTTTAGGACCTCTCCGCTTGGGTGCATTTTCTCCGTCAAGACCAACCTCTTCTTCATCCTCATCATCCTCTTCCTCCATATCCTCACTACCCAGTTCCACAGGTCCATGATTGCTCCTACTCAGTGCATAGTGACCTCCTATCTCAGGTGTCCCGTCACCATCCTGTGAGCTGAGGTCCTCCTCCATCCATCCAAGGGAGCTGACCAGCTCAGTCACATCTCCTGGCTTTCCATAAGGTTTGGTCATCATTGTGATCTGAAGGAACAGGAGATGAGAGGTTAATTCACAAAAAAAGGGTATTAAAATGAAAGCCTGATCCAGCCTGTTATAAATAAGTGTTATCATAATATTTCACTTTCCTCTACAATTAAAATAAAACATTACAAACAGTGTTTGGATGTTCACGCTTTAAATATTTCAGCACTAGAGACTGGACAGCTCAGAGCAAGGACTTTAATAGTACTCCTCTGACTGATACGCTTTTGAAAGCAATAGCAACACGAGTTTAACCTCTCATCATAGACTGACAGAAAGAACGATTATTGTGATGATGATTATTATATAGCTTACAGCTCTAGAATTCCATTTCTTCTCTCAGTTTTACTGCGCGATCTATTGGCAAATACTTTCTATCTAAACCCCTTTGATTTCCGACCACTGCACTTATTATGTTATTTTGGAGACGCTGTCAATCTGGGACACGACTGGATTTAGTCCACAGATAAAACGCTCGGATTTAATTTGAGGGGAGCCTGTAAACCGGAATCAACAAACACAGGACCAAGCCACACTAATACTACTTGAACAGTTTTGAATTTGATTTGATTTGATCGAAAGACATCAGCTTTGTCTCCAAACATTAATGTTTGTAACATTTTGAATTGTCTGCCTGACTGTCTCTATTCTTCCGTTAGCGAACACTCTTCCGTTATTCTTCTATTTACATTCTTATAAATATTTAGAACCATCTTTAAGCAAAATGCTTCTAATTGTCTTAAAAGTCACATTCTATTGTCCAATTTAAAACAGATCTGTAGTTTTGCATTGGTGCGTGTCATTCATTTAGAAGCAGAACATAAAAGTTTGTAGTAGTAGTAGTAATGAATGCAATGCACTACCACATTTCGACTGAATTAAATTATATGTAGGACTATTCATGACCCGGCATGCATTGTCTACTAAGGCTTAGAGACAATGCTTTTCATTCTGACTGTTTAATATAATATTATTTTTATAATACATGCACATGCATATTATATTATATTATATTATATTATATTATATTATACAATATTGTATTCTATTTCTCGTTAACAATCTTTGATTAAAAAAATATTAATCATAAAATTAATAGCAAAGATGATATTTACCTAAATCGCACAAATATTTTTTTTTACATTTAAATTTCGTAGAAAAAGCCTAAATAAATAAGAATTCCATATACAAAACACTCTTTTAAAATGATTATAAAGTTTTCCTATATACAATTTTTTTTTTTTTTTACTTGGATTAAGCTAAATTGCTTTTAAAGCTGGTGTATTGGAAATAACCGTCAAAACAGATATATAGCCAAAAGAAATAAGCATTGAAGATCAGATGTCAACAACAGTGACCTACCTGTTAACTAGCACCTTGCGTCACTTCAATAAAACTTGAAATAAGTGGTCTGAATTTCTGCACGCACCGTCAAAATGTTCAAAAGAAATACTGTAAAAAGAAACAGGAAAAAGAAGTTCCAGATTCCCCGCTGATCGTGCGCTCATGCGGTTTTTTTAGCTCTCCATTGATGCATCAGAGCGCGTCTCGTGTCTCATCTGAAGCGCACTGATTCCCGGCTTTGACTTTCTAGAGATGCTCGCAAGCTCCGCCCACGCGCACCCCACCCCTCCAGCTGATCCGAACGCGCGTGGCGCGCTCGTGGCCAAAAGTTTCACGACTTTAAGTGCATGCATTGATCCTCCAGGCTTTGTGTGTGAGCGTGTTCGCATTTGAGTGGAGGGAACGATGCAACTTCCCATTTATGTTAACCTTATAAATATTGCAAGGTGAACAGATGAGAGGCTCTTCCGTTCATTTGTCATGTGTCAGAAGGAAGAAGATTGCAAATGTTCTACTAGTAGCCCATATAGACCTTATTCAGAGTAGAGCTGTATTTATGTTTTTGACGGGAATGAAAACGAGGCTGTGAGGGACAGTCAGTCTCTTCAATGTTACACTCAAAAAAGAAAATTAAGATTTATCCTACACATTTCAATTTCATAACAAAAATCCATAAAAAAATAGTTAAGTAAGCTAATGTTGAACCATCTAAAAAAAAAAAAAAAAAAAAAAACGTAAATTGTATAGTTACGTTTTTTTAAATTTTCTTTTATAAAAGATTACTCATTTCAGTATGATGGAATTTTGTCATGAACTTAAAATGCATAAATCTTAAATCACATCTAATGTTCTGGCTACCATTCGTGTTTTCTTGAGTTTTTTTATTTTATTTATTTATTTATTTATTATTATTATTATTATTATTATTATTATTATTATTATTTATTTATTTATTTATTTATTTATTTATTTATTTATTTTTATTTTTATTATTTTTTTATTTATTTTTTATGTTTCGTTAGCTGAACGTTTAACATCCCAAGGACAATAGCATTGCAGACACCGTAAATCTATCCCTCACAACCTCGCTTTCATTCCCGTCAAAATTAAATATGGTGCTACTCTGAATAAGGTCGAAATAGACAGAAGTTGTCCTGAATACATAAACTACTTTTTAAATGGTTAGTCATAAATGAAGGCTTATCTCCACATATATGTTTAGCTATGGTCAACATACATAGCCTATTACTTTCGTTCACTGTCTTATGTAACGTAGGCTACTATTGTAATGCTGTTGCTTCCTGCATTGTTCCAAGTTGAAAACTAGCCTATCATTGGGAAGCTATACAAATATCCCTCTCCGATTTTTTTTCATGAGCTAACGTACTTTTCTGCCCCAATTCAGCCCGCTCAGTGCTGGATTAATACCCCTGAGCCCTATTTGGTTTATGGCGAGGTCAAACGTTGGTCTTAACTCTTATTACAGTAGTCTAGTCTACAAAGACGCGCGCGCGTCCCAGTAAACGATTGTGACAGCTTGGTGCGGTGTGAGCAGGTGTGTGTGTTGTTCACCAGTTTCATTCATTCGCTTCGTCCGCTCATTAGCGCCCCTCAGCCCACCAAAACATAACGCTCAATAACTGCTGGATTAATCGAGCCAGAACGGTTTTGTTTCGCCGAGATAAGTTGTTCAACCATGCATGCTGTGCCTGAGGGTGTCTAAATGTGGAGCTTGCTCACTCTTGCGCCTGCTTTTGGTCTATAAGGATATTTATACCTGTAATAATTCAAAAAATATATCATAATAAACTCTATTTATGAAGCACCTTTAGTAATTGTAGGCTAAAAGTAATTGCTCAGATAAATCAAAAGTTAAATAAATGAAGCCACTAGATGATCTCAGCAAATAGCACTTATTTTCTACACATATTTTCACTATTTATGACATTTTGCCCTGTTTTATTGACTAACGAAGTTTGACTTTATTTAGCGGAATGGGGCTTCATAAGATGTGTTCGTACCACAGTAGGGGCTCTATTGTATAGTTGTGCGCTATTGATTGCGGGGCTTCAGGTCACACGTGTCCTCACACTGATCCCATTGTACACGCCAAGTGTGCACATCTGTGCCCTAGACAGTGAGCTCACGCTTTATGATAACTCTCATTAGGAACATTAGCAAACATTATTACATTATAATGTGTAGAAGATCACATAATTCACTAGAAAATAGTTAGAAATATCATGAAACTTTAATCTAGAGGCCTAATCTATAGTTAGAACTATCCTATAATTTATTACAGTTTTTTTCAATTGCTTTGGCTCAATTCTCGAATTATAATAATTATTATTATTATTATTATTATTTTCAAAACAGTGTTTAAATCTCTGAACAATTAGTTTCTTGTTCACACCAGATTTGAATTTCTTATTCATTTAAGCAAATTGCATGTGTTTTGGCACATGTGTGCAAAAGAGTAAGTACAATTGTCTACAGTTTGCACAATAACTAAATGCACATGGCTTGCTGATCAAAACTGATGAGTTGATTCTCAGTGAAATTGTCATACTCTTCACAACTTCTAAACATTTTTTCATCGTGTGAGCCATCACATGCAAAATTATCCATTCAGTTATCAAAATCTGTCAGACATACATGTATATTCCATAAACATCTATGACATGGAATGTGTTTTCATTATTGCCATTTCTTTTTTTCTTTTTTCTTTTTTTTTTTTTTTTTTTTTGCATGGATGTCATTTTGTGGCAATTTTCTGTTCACTATACATGATTTTACATGTAAGAAATGTATAAAAATGGACATGCAAATGTGAATTTTCTGTTTACATGTAACACATTGCTACAAAAATAAATTTACTGTATACAAACAAATGTGCATATCCTTTTTCTGTGTACTACAGTATTGTACAGTATTGACTTTTCCCAGTAAACTTTTACCTACAGTTGACATCTGTATCTAAAAAGCTCAGTGTGATACACAATAGCATTCAGCTAGACAAAACTGGCATTCTTGTATAGTACAGTAAGCAGTCAGTATCAATAAAAAAGTAGAATAAAAATGAAATTTGTATATAACAAACATTTCCAGGGTTGACTGCCATGGTGAAAAAACATCTAAACATTTTGACCAGTACAGCTCACACAATGACAATATTTTATTTTATTTTTTCATTTTGGTGGCACTGACCAATTTACTGACACTATAACTAGGTTTTGAAGCATGAATTAAATGTTTTGGGTGAGTTACTACATTTTACAGACATGCAATAGAGTTGTGATGTCCCATAAAACAGTTGTGGCTATTGCACTTACAGTTTAGAGCATGTTAAGACTGTTTCAAAACACGAGCCAAAGCGATTGAGGAAAACTGTAAGAATTATATGATGTTTCTTATGTTATTTAAAGATTATAAAGTGATACCAATTTTTAAACAGAAACACTGATAGGGTACAGCATGGCAAAAGGCACCAGTTTAGGAAAATGTGCTTTTAACTGGTCACAAAGTGTATCAAGATTGAACAAAAATTCATTTCTTTTTATTGAATATTTATTGAATAAATATGCATTTTGTTCATTTCAATCACATTTGGCATTTCATAACATCTCTACGAACAAATTAATCTCCACAGTGATTGTATCAGTCAATGTGAGCCCAATTTGAACATACTTCATAATAAATAAATTCCTCCCACTTAAGAAAAACTGATATAGGGGCCTTTAGCCCATGCAACAGCGGGGGCTTTTACCCCAAATACTGTACTTTCACTTTTTGGACAGTTATTGAAAATGACAAATAAGCATTTTGTTTCAAAATAAATGTGATAATTAGAGGTATTTTCATTAGCTACATAAATTTGCAGCATTTTAAAAATAGAAATGTAAAATCAAATGACCTCAAAATCAATCTTTAGACATTGCATGCAATGACCTCATGAACCAGGAAAAGTTTTGCAGTGCAAAGTGACAAACAGGTGCTTAAGAAATTGATGTGGTAGTTTTTGTTGTTATTTATCAAAATCAAAAAGGGCCTTTTATGCCAAGGGCCTTTAGCTCCGATGTTCCCTATTCAGATTTTACATAAAAAATACATTGGCCTCTTAGTCTGAATTATTATTATTTTTATTTTTTTAACTAGCCATTCTTAAAATCTGATGTTGTGTTGCTCCTTCAGATTTAATAAGCATAGTTGTTATATTTCTGTGTGTTAAGCCTTTGCTTTTTTTTTTTTTTTTTTTTCCAACAGTGGACCACCAAGTTACACATTTCCGGCTAATTGGTACAGGGATTTACTTGGCAAAGTTTAAAGAACTTTTAAGTCACTGGTGATTGATAAATGAACAAATGGGCTTAAGTGATGCGTCTGCTTCACCAGAGCTCACGCGCCAGTCGCCTGCCCAACATAATCTCTCGTGCGACAACACAATCAGTATAATAGGACAATATCCATACCACTAGTTCGCTCAGACGATGCTTCTTTCCTCTCACACAAAGGGAGGAAGATCTTCCGCTTGGATGCATAGAACTCCCGAAGTGATGTGAAGATAGCAAACCTACGCTCTGATGAAGATAGAAAGCCTTTGCTATGGTGACAGTCAACAATGAATTTCCAATCAATCATAATTAACTTGATGGAAAAAGGTTAGTGTAATATGATTTAAGAGAGAAACATAATTAAGTTATATCAAAAGCTTGAAAATTCACTTCTTAACACTTTCTGAATGGCTCTAAATGAAGCACAGGGTCATCTTCCAGTCACAGAGAAAATGTATTTGCTTTTTATTGCTGTAACTTCTATGTTTCTAAAAAGTGGCCTTCAGACATGCTGTGTGGCTCCTAGACAGGGTAAATTACATGCTCAAGTGTTCAGGCATATGCATCAGGAATGGTGCTGTCCACTATGTACCAGGGATCACATGTGCATCAGTGTTACGTGCACCTAGTCAAGGGCATAGTTTTGGCTTGAATATTGAGGGGGTTGCAGCGTGAAGCATTTACATGTTTCCATTGATCATGGTATAAATAATTCCCCCATCCCCCCGGAATCTACGCCCCTGCACCTAGTAAGTGTGTCATGCTTCCCCAAAGATCCCAAGGTAACCCTGCTTCTCCGCAAACTTACATCCCAGGAGTGTTTCACAATGCTGTGTCACACCTGCAACCTGTATTGGGAATTCCTGTGCTGAGCCCAAACTCTCCTCCCTTGTGCCCGTAATAATGGACAGCTAACTTAGAGACCGAGGCCTGCTGCAGTTTCTAGTCCACCTCAACCAGAAGTGAACACAACAACCACAAAAGACCATTTTCTCTTTTTGCCATCTGATCTCAATGCTGATGTTTTCATGAGTGCTTTTTAAAGCATTCATGCAGTCGGCCTTAAAGGCCATTATGGAAAATGTATGAATACAAAGCCACGAGACCAGTAGTATACTCTGTAGACAACCTCCTGTTGAGACAGTTTAGAGTTCAAATTATATCAATTGGAACAGCACACAGAACTCCCATGACCCATTTCATTGTTAGGAGTGGCAACTCCACTCCCCCATCCCCCTCTACAGTCCCAAGGATTTAGATTAAAGAACAACTATTCACTATTTGGACCCTTTTTTCAATATATAGATCCCAGATAAATTATCTATAGGCCTACTCAGTTTCATATTTAGTCTGATACGCAAAAAAGTCAGCAAATCTTCATCATGAAACTGACGGGTCATTTAAAAACAGACCATAATCAAGCGCATCCGCCCCCTGTCAACACATCAACACAAGTTAGTACGATGCATTCTCGCCATCCTACAACACACCAACAATTACTTTCCAGTTGTTTACTCTGGTTGTTGTGATGCTTTTGTAGTTCCTGGTTGAGAGTACTTCTCTGTGCCAAAAAACCCCACACACCCACAACTATTGCCACAAGTGAGTTATCCTTTTCTGCAGTCCCAAGGGACCTGTTTGGAGTGGGAAGGGGGGATTCGTCTGCCTCTCTGACAGATGGGTCCTTGTTTCTGTCTTTCTCTCTCTCACTCCCTCTCCTGAGCTCAGACACAGACACACTCGCTTAGACTGAGATTGAACGAATACAATAGGAATTAAAACCATGCACACATGCTCCCTCCATGTCTCCTGAAAGCTGAGCCCCTTGTAATAATTATAAAAGCAGGAGTGTGTTTGGGTGACGGGGGCTGGGTTGTTGGGGAAAACTTTGATGAAAATTTGGACTTAATGGCTTTTTTGCCTGTTGTTAAAAACAAACAACCAAAGAAACTTTTAAAGTTAGTCGTGCTTATATTAACTTTTTGTGTACATGTTTAATTTTTTCTCCCTGATTTAAAGGGATATTTCTCCCAGAAATGAAAATTCTGTGATCACTTACTCACCCTCATGTTTTTCAAAACCCCTTAGACAATCTTTCTTAAGTGGAACACAAAGGGAGAAATTATGCAGAATGTTTACCTCAGTCACCATTTATTTTCTTGGAAAATAGATCCAATGAAAGTGAATGGTGACTAAGGCTAACATTCTTCCTGACATCTCTCTTTATGTTCCACACAACAGAGAAACTGGGGAGCGGCCGTAACCATAACCCCAATGTTGTCACGTCTACTATGCCATATGTGATGCTACGTGACAGATTAGGAAAGTAAATGTTATGTTTTACAAAAGATAAAACAAAGTGAGCACATTAAGTAGCCTAAACATCCTCCTCAAAACTCATTTGTAAAATTAATAATGCACAGTTGGTAGAATAGACTTTGAATGAAGAAAAAAATGATAATAATATTAATATCTAGATAGGTAAAGTTTGTCAAGACAAATTTTGATGTTGGCTTGATAAAGCCTGAAGATAGATAGATGCGTTTATATGAAATCTGTGTTTTCAGGAAAAAGTTTTTCTAGTGTGGATGAGAGACCTAAACGTATAGCAAAATCCATGCATTTTCAGATAAACCTAAAGGCCTTAAACCTTTTGTGGGTTTGTTTACATTTCAATCTTTGACTGTTAGAATTTGAGAGTTTTGGCTCGTTTGAACATTCCGTCAATGTAGGTCTATTTATTTTTTTCAAAGATTTGATCATCCGCTGTGCAAAAATCGTAATTCCGATAAGTTAGAAAAGACCAGGGGTCTGTACCAAGTTTGGTGTTTGTAGCTTGAAAGCTCTTGGAGGAGTTACAGTTAAAAACTGTTGGTCTGGAGCTGGAGATGTTGCTTAATGTCTCTATTATAAGGTGTGTGAAACAACATGAGGGTGAGTAAATTATTACAGAACCATCCATTCAATGACATTCCAAACTTGTCAAAAATACACTGAAAACTGAATTGTATCCCCTTGAGAAAATAATAGAGAGAGAGAGACAGAGGGAGAGAAAGAAAGAGTGTGTTTTAAGAGATATGTGTTGTAAAGGTAATCCCAAAGCTCCGACTTTATTTGCTGCTTACTGGAGCTGAATACAGAAGTTCTCTGGGCTGAATCCTGAGGGACAGACGAACAGCCTAACTAAGTCCTGCTCTCCGGCACTGGGGAAAAGAGCGGCTGAGTTATATGGGTATGCACTTTTAACCTTAGCATTACTCCCTTCATCAGCAGAGTATAAAGAACTCTTCACAAAGAACTCTGTTATCAGGGCCAGTGAGGAGTGAATGGGGGGAGAACGCAGTGACCTCAGAGATAGGGCTGGCAATAAAAGCCAGTCTACCAGTTTGTGTAAATCAACCCCACATTATATCAAGTGCCCACTGCATAATTGGAAGCATAAAATTGCCCATTTACACAATATGCCACCTGCAACCCCTCTCTTGGCTGTTCAACTGCTCTGCTATAGATATGATGGCTGGAAAGTGTCCATGCAACACCTCTTGTAATTTTTCTAGCACTCTCTTGGAAGTAGAGCAAATTCCTAATGCAGTCGTCCTGTTGGGGAATTTGTGGATCATACTGGCTATTAAAGCTGAAAGTGAACAATTTGAAGGAGGCCAAAACAATCACTTACAGTTCCAATTATGGTGGTTAGAGAATTCATCTCAAACTACATTTTACAAAATGAAGAGCTCACCCAATGACAGTCCATCCTCTTCCTGAACCCCAACCCTGTTGGGGTGAACTGTTAGAGGCGAGATAGAGGGGGAGGGGGGATCCATCTGCTTTGCTGGCTGTCCTTTGGGACATGGGCATACCCCTAGGGGCTGTTACTGGGAAGGATGGAGGGAGGGAGGATGGGAGGGAGTTGAATAGATTGCTCCCATATACTAATCAAAGGCCATAATCAGTATGCCCAAACACAATAGGCAGATTTTGCCCATTCCTTATTCTACCCTCTCCAACAAACTCAATCATTAGAAGATTCATAAGTATCATGACACCTGAAACTGGCATTCTGTAATTAATGAGCAGATTCGCAAGGTTTCATTTCAACAAATTAAAACATTTTTGTGTGTTTGGCAGAAGGCCATGACTTGTGTGTGATCAGGTGCATGTTGCCCACAAGTGGTATAGTCTGATTCCCACTGCGGTTTGCAGCAATATGACACACAAAGGTGATAAGTGGTTTAATTTAAATTTTGTAAATTTAGTTGTACATAAAATAATTTAACTTCAATCTATTTTGTTCAACACACTCCCATGCAAAAATTCAATATTCAATTTTCCTTGAAAATGTAATCCTGTATGGTTTTCCTAAAGGGGTTAAAAATGTAGCTATTTATCTTATTTTCCCACAGCTTCAAGATAATTTGCAGCATGCATTTGTGAGATGCCAATTTTACACATTTAAATTAGTCTAATTTATTGTTGTTGTTGTTTTATCTTGTTTTTTTGAAGCATTTCTCGACTTTTATACAGATTTTTTGATGCAGAAACAGAAGCCAGCTGGAAAATATTAAGGCTTCTGATTAAATGAGATGAGAAATTATTGTTTTTTTTTTTGCTGCATGAAAGACTGAAAGGCATAATAAAAGGAGTCAAGTTGCATCAGGTTTCATGGTTTCTCGTCAGCTTGGGCTTGTTGAGGGATGCCTGGAACTGAAAGGTGCGGGTCTGTGCGGGTACCCCGGCATTAAGCATCCCATTGATTGAACTGCTCCTCTGGGGCAAAAGCAACTTCAGAGCTTTAGTTAACACCCCTCCAGCCAACAGCAGGGCTTTCCGATTGGCTGGGCGGCTCTAAGCTGCCAGTCTTCTAGGTTTATTGTTTCGTGTGCCCAACACAGTCAATATTAAGCTTGGCTAATGTGATATTGAGGCAGCTGGAGGAGCCACAGTTATTACCATGACACTACCGAGAGAGGGGTGTAATACCATTAAAAATAAATCAGATGGTTTGATGATTTGGCATGGTCCGGGGATTTTGTGAGATGTTAGGTGGGGCAGTTGCTATAATTCTATTACACATTCTGGGGGAACCTCTGAGGAACAATTGATTCATTTTGCCTAATTCACCATAATTCAATTTCTTTACACCAAAGGCCTGAAAAGAGCAAGGCAAAATAGAGAGAAGTTTACTTTTCCAATTGGAAAATCAGCCACCATTGATCAATTCTGGGTATGTGGGGTAAAAGGAGGTGTTTTGAAGACCTTTCACCCAAAGATTGATAGTTTGACTTTGGTGTCATGCTGCAAAACTTTTAGAGAGGTATTGTTAGGCCTAAGTATTAATTCAATGTAGAATCAACAACAAAGAAGTAGAAGGCAAAGAATACAGATTTTTGTTATTTTTAACATTAATTGGTTGCTGATAAATAGTCTTTAAAGATTTAGAGAAACGTGAGGCCCAGAAATTCATCTCTTTAATCGGGTCTAAGATTTGATGTTCACCCGGCAGACGGGCACGTGAGGTTACCAGTGGTTACACAAATATTTTTTAGGTTGAGACATTTGAGCCATTGACTATGTGTCAAAATTTTGAAGTCTGACGACCATTTGTATTGATGGCCAAATTTTACATTAATTAATTAATGTAGTGTGCCGTTGGTCGCGCGTTGGGGGTCCTGTGTCACCATTGTTCTGGCGCTCGAGACGGATAAACGGTGATTTCAAGGCCCATTGAGCGCGCGATGGATTGTACGGAAAATCTATTAAGGGGCGGATAACATTGATTATTCGACGTCTTCCTTAAAAATACAAAGTGCACTAAATACATTTATCTGGACTACTTTGACGTGCTAGAGGTGTTGTGTTGTCAGTCAACAATTACTTAAGTTCTATCTGAAAATGTCGCTTACACTTTATAATATTTTGAGAGGTGAATACTTATATTACTTAATTGAAGTGCAAGTAGCATATACAATATTTGCAACTTGTCAGGGTTACCAGTCAAAGTGTATTTCAAAAATATGTTTGCACATTTTAGTGACGTGTGCTTGAATTTGGACTATAATATTGGCTTTAGCCTATTTAAGATTAGGTTTTAAAAGTGTTTAGCCATGACATTATACAGGCCCTTGTTTTGGCATTCCGAGGGAGAAATAGGCTACATTTGAAACCACTTTAGAACGAGTTGAACTCACTTCAGTTGAAGTTTCAGATTAGCTCTGTGATATTAGTTTTAGGTAATTCAACGTTAGGTTGAGCCAAAATGATCATGATAAGATTTCTTCATTTATTTAGCCTAATGTAGTAATTTTATTAGTGGCAGTGATTAGATGTTAGTCTGGTACATTGAGGTTGTATTTTGGGCAATGCTGACATCTAGTGGTTGTAGTCCCAATTTTGCATCCATGCTGTCACGCTCAAACCCAGTGCTGATTGGTTAATGAACAGGCGATTACAATGCATTGAGATGCAATCTTTGCCTTTTGTTGTTTCTTTTATAAACCCATCACTCAGACATTCCGAACACTGTAATCAATATTAACATTTGGAATACAATAATATTTAAAATAACACTCAAGCCGATGTTACATTCAAAACACCTAGCCTGCATAATTCTCAAAAGTTATGAGATATTTGTAACAGTAAATGAAAAACTCTATAATGTGCTAATATATTTTCTGTCTACATTCTAATGTTTGTCAATAGAAAGTTTAGATTATGAAGCATGGACTGTATTCATGATTTCAGACAAATAGTCACTTCATAAATTATCCAATTAGTAGGCTACTCTAGCAAAACATAGTAAAAGTAAAAGAGATGTTAATGTAGAAAAAAATATAATAATGCTGGTATATGTCGGAAACAGCGAGAGAAAAATGATAAGGAGATGGAGGGTCAGAGTAATAGTATTTCCAGATAGGAAAAAGGAGAATAAAAATAGAAATATCTATATATATCTTTAGCTAACAACAGTTCCATCTTCCAAAGACACACACACACAAAGAGAGAGAGAGAGAGAGAGAGAGAGAGAGAGAGAGAGAGGTTTACATCTTGATGCAAATGTAAAAATATATTCTTTTATATTGGGGCTGCTCTCTATCAGTGACACAAACACCCCAACACCCACATATGTTCACGATTCTGACCTACATATAAATACAAGCGGAGAAACTAAAACAGACTCTGAGACAGCACTCCTACACACACTCTCTCCCACATCTCACACATGCAGTGCATTCATCTGACTGAGGCTTTCTCCTGATTTTTTGCAAAGCAGTGGACTGGGAGGAAGGACACATTGCAAGGTATAGAGATGGCACCAAAAAGAGAACCATCAATCAAGAAGTCTCCATCGGGCGGAACATTACCAAGACATGGACCGCCGTTTCCTTGCCCAACCACGACACCTTCGCCCCCCAAACCAGCTCCTGAGTTGAAACCACGGATGTTACGTCCCTCTGACTCCCCCTTTGACCCCAACACATTAGAGGTAAGTGATAGTCCTGCTACATAGCATTTAGAATTTGAACTTATTATAATCACAGTGCTTCTTAGCATTCTTAAATCTCACATTACTAAATCAAAGAATATCTATCAGAAAAAGAATCTGATTCAAAATGGCAGGTAGATACAAAAGGCAACAAACTCATGAAGATTTTAAGAGTTTAAGGATTTAAGTATGTATTCCTTGGTATTATCTTTACAGCACTGTATACTGACACATTGTTTGCAACACACATATCGGAGTAGATCTGAATTTGATCTGAATCAACATCAAAGTAATCTCTTTTTATGCAGCTCTAGATTACCTCAGCAGGGCAAACTGAAAACTATGTCAACCCAGCCTCCAAATCTAAAGAGAATACTAGAGCTATATCAAGATTGAGAAATGGGGCACGGATGTAGCTTGTCCACAGCACAGGGTCCCTAAGCTGCATTACTGTCACCTTGAATTTTACTTTAAGGAATAGTTCAACCAAAAATAATTTACTCACCCTTGTGTCATCCCAGATCTGTGTACTACACAATTTGTCATCTTTATTGATATATGACTCTCATGCTTAGGTTACAACCAACACACCAAGCATAATTACATTGTTTTGTGTAAGAATTTAAAAACATATTTTCCAGCTATCAATACATTTCCACAGTGACATTCCATGTTATCCCAGATATTCAAGATGATTCCCAGATTTCCCTATAAGCGTAACATACTCATTCATGTGCGTGGGCATGTGTCTTTGAAGTGCACACTGAATTCAACCTAACAGATGGTTAAAGGAATAGGCCTAGTTCACATAAAATGAAAATTCTCTCAGCATTTACTGCCCCTCATGCCATCCCAGATGTGTATGACTTTTTTTCTTCTGCAGAACACAAATAAATATTTTTAGAAGAATACCTCAGCTCTGTAGGTCCATACAACCTACCAAGTGAATGGTGACCAAAACTTTGAAGCTCCAAAAAGCACACATAGGCAGCACAAAAGTTATCCATATGACTCCAGTGGTTTAATGTAGCGACGGGCATTTTCAAGTTATATTTTAGTCAAATACTCTAACTCACAAAAAACGAGTACTTGATTAATAGTTAATTAAAATGCATGTTAAAAATAACTCGTATGACACATACATGAATCTTACGTTTAGTTTTTTTCACAAATGCTACCAAGAACGGTTTCAAAATAAGATAACTTCAACAAAGTATGCTTTTCTTTTGGAAAAATTAAATAAATGAACAATATGCATTAATACAAATGGAAAACAAAAAAGATTGAAAAATAACAGTAAAAAAACATTTGCACTCACCTGAAACTTACAAAGAAACCAATACTGATGGCATTAGGGTAATACACATGTATAAATTCTGAGTCTACATAAAGGCTGTCACATTTGTATAATTTCACATGCTCTGCCGATTTTCTGAGATTTAAAGGGATAGTTCACCCAAAAATGAAAATTCTCGCATCATTTATTTACCCTCATGCCATCCTAGATGGAGTATGAATGACTTTCTCTCTTCAGCAGAACACAAACATAGATTTTTAGAAGAATATCTCAGCTCTGTTGGTCCTCACAATGCAAGTGGATGGTGATCAGACCTCTGAAGCTCCAGAAATCACAGACAGTCAGCATAAACGTCATCCATACGACTCCAGCGGTTAAATCATTGTCTTCTAAAGCAATATGATTGCTTTTGGTGTGAAAAATCAGCATCAGTATGCGCGTGTGTCGTAATTGCGTTGGCATGTTCATGCGAGAACTGACACACATACGACACACCTGGAAGAGCAGCGCTGTTTACAACTAAGTAGAAGGAATGCTGTACAGAAGTTTTGTTGGTTTTGTTTTAGATCTGTATTTGTATCTGTTTGTTTACGCACAACAGTGCATTTGTGTGCTTATCCTGGATGTCTTAACCAAGAGAAAAACGTGAGATTAAGTCCATAACATGCCAACAAAATTCGTCACACAAGAGACCAGGTGATCTCAGCGCTCTCGTGAATGCATATGCTGCTGCTGACTGGAAGTGATGGTTTATAGTTAAGTACTTAAATATTTATCTTTTTTGCACCAAAAGTGAATCTATCGCTATAGAAGAAATTAATTTAACTGCTGGAGTCATATGGGTGACGCTTATGCTGGCTATCTGTGATTTTTGGAGCTACAGAGGTCTGATCAACATCCACTTCCATTTTAAGGACCTACCTCTTCTGGTGAAGAAAGAAAGTAATATACATTTGGGAGGGCATGAGGGTGAGTAAATGATGAGAGACTTTTCATTTTTGGATAAAATATCCCTGTATGCGATCTATTTCATTTTGGGTGAAAACAGACCAAAATATAACTCTTTTCCAACTGTACATCTTGCCATTGCAGTCTCTAGGCACGATACTGATTTCAAGCTCGATTACACTTCCTAGTTACGCTTGACTCGTGTGCTGAGCGCTAGATGGCGCTAGGAAGTGCAACTGAGCTTGCCACTAAGGAGAATGCAGAATCTGCATTGCAGATGTCAAAATTCATAGTCTGTTCTCACCCAAAAACAATTAGATCGCTTCAGAAGACATGGATTTACCACTGGAGTCTAGTGCATTACTTTTGTGCTGCCCTTTATGTACTTTTTGGAGCTTCAAAGTTTAGGTCAACATTTATTTGCACTGTATGGACCTGCAGAGCTGAGATATTCCTCTAAAAATCTTCGTTTGTGTTCTGCAGAATACAAAAAGTCACACTGAGCGGGGGTAAATGAGAGGATTTTCATTTTTGAGTGAACTATCCCTTTAACTGCATGGCTTCACAAAATATACAAACGATCTGCAATGATAATACAATTAACTTTGCATATTGTGCGGCCAATCGTTATGCTTTAGGGATCAGCGCTGGGCGTGTCTCTGTGCAGTGATGTCACTCTTTGTGTGTAATGAGAAGACTGCTCGTCTCCACCCTTCATAACTCTACACAGTACTAACGCGAGTCTTCTTCTCACGCTCCTGCCGCGACGCACACACCCGGAAAACAAGCCACTGCTGCGAATATGGTACGCATAATTATGAATATGTAGTATAAACAGTCAATAGTAGCATAGCTTTATATATACTTAACTAAATCTAAGTTTCTGTAGCTATATCCACGGTTAGCGTTGAACAGTCGCCAACCGAAGTCTGTCGTTAGCTTCTAAGATGCTAGCTAACCAAGTCTTTGCTTTTCAAGGCTATTAAGTGAGCTAGAAAGTGTCCAGATATTTGGAAATGGTTAATAGATTTCCTTCGCCTAAATCGACGACTTCAAAAGGCACGCTTGAATTCGATAAAACAGTGTGTTTTGTAGTTAAATGCTCACTTGGTAGAGCAGTTGTGAGTTAGCTGACAGTGTTAGCAGGTCAGTTTTAGACGGAGAAGTTAAACTTGACTAACTGTTACTCGTTACGAATTTTGGAAAGCCCGAAATGCGTTATTAGAAGTGCCATTTGACTCACAGCTTTGCTATTGTGTCTCATTTCACATTCATTGAGTGTCGCTCTGTATTCAAACAGTCTGACTTCTCCGAGGACCAGATTCTTGGTGAGTTTGTCTCCTGTGCAGGTGCATGTTATCATTCTGTCTCAAAGTGTTTCCTACCTTCTTTATGTATTATTTCCCTCCATTCGATACTATGCAGCTTGCTTTCTACATCCCTGCCCGGTTATTCTGCTCTTGTTACTTTTCTCCCCTGCATTCTTCCTGCTTTCCTTCCTTACCTTTTGTATTGTTTTCCCTTTGCCACTGTTGTATGTCATCTCCAGATTGAGTTTAACTTGGAGCAAATACATGGTGAGTGTACTGAAAACCTCTCTGTTCTTATGTAATTTAGTTTGCATGGTGTTACGGACAGCACAGTGCTGTTTGTGTGTCTGATTGCACCTCGCTTGTCTATTTTATTTGAAGTGCATTCATTAATTAATCCAAAACAATTCACAGTAGTAAAAATTCCCAATAATTTGGTTTGGTTTAAATTTAAAAATGCATTTTAGAAGTGTAGTCAAGTCATTTTTATTTTTATTTGTATTGCGCTTTTCATAACACGCAATGTTTCAAAGCAGCTTTACAGGAAGTCATGCATTAACAAAAACAAAAAATGAAACTAATATCTATAAAGTTTTAGAGTAATCATTATGTAGTTTGAATAAATATGATTGTAATTTGTGTATAAAAATTAAATAATTGTATTTAGAATCCCAGTGAGCAAGCTGAAGGCGACTGTGGCAAGGAACACAAAACTCCATAAGATGTTGGTTAATGGAGAAAAATAACCTTGGGAGAAACCAGGCTCACTGTGGGAGCCTGTTCCCCTCTGGCTAACATCATGAATATAATGCCAATATTAGTTATTTGTGTGCAGTGCACGTCATGGTTTAAAATGATTAAATTAAGTAAGTGTTAAGGGCCAGTGTTTAAACAAAGATTTTGTAAGAACTGTAAGATTAATAACTTATCCATCCTGGATTAACTGCAGAAGTTCATATAGATGCATTGTCCTTTGTTAGTTGGCTGATAAAGGCTTTTGTTGGCAATAAAATGATAGTCCGAAGTGTAGGCCGATTTGCTAATGTGGTTCCTCTGTGGCATGGACAGTCATGTCTGTTGAGGGTGTGTCAGGAAGTGTTGAAATTCAGCTAACAAAAGAGTGTGCTCTTAGCTTTGTTTAAAACATCTCCACCTAAATATTAGCTTTGTAACTAGAATGTTTAGAGCTGTACGCTGTTTTCTACCAATTGCATGAGTATTTAGAGTGGATGGCAGTTTAGTAAAGGAGGTTGACAATACTGCTCACCCTCCCTTATTGCTCTCATACCATATATGGTTAAAGGCTAAATTTCCAGGCATGCAAGAGAATAGCCACATTCCAGTGAGCAGGAGAAGCGTTACGGAACTGGGAGCATTTTGGAAAGGGCCTTGCCCCAACAGATAACATTCAGTTGTACCAGCAAACTTTGGCCCAGGATAAAATAATAGTTTATGTATAACCACACACAATTTAAGCACTTAAAAGCTCAATAATTGCAGAACCTTTTTAATGTTTAAAAAGGCCTATTTTTTTGTAGTTCATCTTTTAGAGTGCCTTCTATGTGTTTTCATATTCAGTTTATTATATACTTTCATATTCTATGATCAATTTGAATATCAGGGTTGCCATATGATATGCAATAATAATAGTGGGCTGGAAGAAATTTGTTTGGTGCCAAGTTAGTCTCAAGTCTTAAAAGCAACTTGATGTGTCTAAATAATTTAGTCGCTTTTTAACATGAACAAAAGCTCTCCACTGAGGACTATGAGCTAAGGTGGTTACGGTAGATACAATTTCTGTAGTCATTTAGCCTGTCCAAACTAGCCAGAGTGGAGACCGCAGAAAATAGCCTCACGTAACATTAAGATTGATGGCTGGTGCGATGTTTCTCTGTGTGCTGAGCCATTGGGCTCCTTAAATTAAGTTGACCTCTTTAAAGGAACGGCTTGATATCTTTACATTGAAAGGCATATTATCTGTTGTCCTGTATTTCACGCAGGCTAAGATCAGCTCTCCTTGTTTGTCATTCCGTCATGCATGTATGTTCTCTTCTTCTAGTCTCTCCCCAATTCTTAGCATCTTTTTCAATAATGTCTTGAATGATCTCTGCAGAATTCAAAGAAGCCTTCCTTCTGTTTGACCGCACGGGAGATGGGAAGATCACCTACAGTCAGTGTGGGGATGTGATGCGTGCTCTGGGCCAGAATCCTGTCAATGCTGAGGTGCTCAAGGTCCTGGGAAACCCAAAGGCAGAGGGTAGGATCACATATTTGTTGGCCATTCAGTATAATGCCACATGAATATTGACTGACCTGTGTTGTCATTGACTGCATTGTATGTTCTATTTCTTCTCTGTATCTGTATTTATAGAAAGGTGGTTGTGGTTCGTTCATCCATGGTAATCAGTATTGGAAAATGACTAACTAAAAGTATTGATGCTGCTAAATTAAAAATAAAGTAGTTTGACAATAGTTCTGATGTTTTCAAAACAGTGTTGATTTTCTGTTAATGAGTTGCTTTTTAAATAAGTAGCAGTGATGCCTGATAAAATGCCTACATCACCTTTGATGTTACATTGTGTTGCACACACAGCTCTACAGCCAAGTGAGCTGAGGGAATCGTCATACACAATCTCCTAAAATGTCCTATATCTCTCTTGTATATACCGTAATGTTAGAGTCAGATTCATTTAGGGAATCGTTTGTTTAGACAATGTCAATTTTTTATAAAGCACATTTAAAAACAATGACGGCTGACCAATGTGCTGTACAACAATATGTATACCAAAAAAAAAAAAAAAGTTAATATGAGGGTTTTCAACTTCATAGCACTTTCATATTCCAGAGGTTGATTTTTAATATTATTATTTTTATTAACAGATTTCAGCCTCTTTATTTTTATATGAAGGTCACGTTAAAATGACTTGGAAACTTTTCACCGTGCTTTAATTTCTTTTTGGTAGTTTTTAAATGTCATTTATGAAGAGATTTTGTTGTAGCATTGTCCCAAACCCAGACTTTCAAGGTTAAAAGTAGTTTCAAGGTTAATTTGTAGTGTAGCTACTTTCTTAAAAGGATAGCTTAACTGTAGTTTAACGTTTTTAATTATGAGTTGCTTGGCAATGTAACTTTTGTTTAAAGTAGCTTTCACTGAAGGTAATTATAGTTGTTCTTAGTATAATGCAGCACTTTTCGTACCACTGTCTCCTTAAGATGAATCGCTTATGTATTTATTCCTCTCTTGTAAGTCGCTTTGGATAAAAGCGTCTGCCAAATGCATCTGCATTATGCAGAAATAAATGCTATCTTGTCTGATTGAAGGCTTCTGTATTTGTTTTCAAGAGATGAACCATAAATTGTTGGACTTTGAACAGTTCCTGCCCATGCTCCAGGCCATCGCTAAGAACAAAGACCAGGGCACGTTTGAGGATTTTGTAGAGGGGCTAAGAGTATTTGACAAGGAAGGCAACGGCACAGTCATGGGTGCTGAGCTCCGCCATGTTCTCACCACACTGGGTAAGTCGGCCTGGTCTCCAGAGGAGATATTTACAGCCTACTTTTCCACATCTAGGCCATTGAATGAAAAAACTGATTGTAGATATGGTTGAATTGATTACCATTTCACCAAAACAAGCAAGAATTCTTGATTTCCTTCATTGTGGAATGATATGCAGGGCTCAGCAAGGGTTTTTAGTTCAGATTTGTACTTGTCCTGCCAACATTTTTACTGGCCCCACTTAAAATGGTTTGAATAATACATTTAGATTTTAATATTTTCTTTCCAAAAAAGATGAAAATTATGTAACTATGTTGTAGCTGTGAAATCTATAATATATGTCATGAACACTTTTGCTGGAAAACATACGGTGCACAACACTGATTACATAATTTTCAACTCATTCAAACTGATCTTTCAAGACTATCACAAGTCACACTCGATTTTGACAAACTCATCAATACCGGTCAGCTAGATAACGTTACCATGGTGACATTTATGTCAGCAGAATTTGCAAACATTGCAGAAAACCAAATGCATACAAACACATACTCATGATTGACCAATGTGAGCTCGTTGGAACGTAGTACAGGGTTCGTACAAGGTGCTTGAAGTGCTTGAAGTACTTGAATTTGGCTTTTCAAATTTAAGTCCTGGAAAACCCTTAAATTCAATTTTTACCAAGAGGTGCTTAAAGTTCTTGAATTATGAAAAGTCTTAAAATACGTTGCTTAAATCATTTAATAAATGAAATGTATTTTTATTTTCGGGAAATACAACGACAGACCACTAGACCACTGCTGAAGCAGGCGGCAGATAGACAGCGCTGTCACGGGCACCTGTTACTTTTGGCAGCGCAGTTCAGAATGGGCCAATCACAATCAAGTGTTACTGGAGGATTTAAAAATATATATATTTTATAGATACTGCTGTGGCGGATTTAACAAGTATGAATTCTTGCAACTATCAGTTTTAATTAAATTACTCTCCAGAGTGAAAAAATTATGAGATGTAAAACGTTTTGAATGATTTGAATGCAGATCAATGGATTCAGTTTTGTGAGCCGTCTAGCGCCCCCTTCTGTAAAGAAAGCTTTGTGTCTCACAAAATAGGTTATGTCTGACAACATTTGGGTCAATATCAAAATATGTTGACAAAATGTCCCTTGACTTTTTTTTTAGTCAAGAAAAAGCTTTAAAATAGCGTATTTTGTAACCTAACCTTTAATGATATGAAATGGCTTGACTCTGTTTTGCAGATGTTTTAGAAAATATTTGAAATTGTTAATTGCCTGAAAAAATATTTGTTCTCTTCATCTGGTACAACAATTCTAAGTTATTTGTGTATTTATTTTGTATTATTTTTAATAAAAGCATTAGTGCAAAGTGTACAAAAAAGCAAAACAAAATTACTATTAATAATTTAAAAAAGTTTGTCCCTTGATTTCATGTTATTGCTGTTATGAATGTTAAAACCTTTTCTTTTTTTGTTTAATTTTTTTTAAATACAAAAAGTTGTAGAAAAACATTAAGGTTTAAGTTCAGAGGCTGCTTAAATATGCATATAGTGATTTTTCCCAGCATGTTAAAAAGTTATTCACATTTTTACTAATATGTTCACACACAGATATTTGGTGTTGTACCCCATTGAACCCTCAAAATGTGTTGTAACCCATTTAACCCTCGTTAGTGTTAACTTGCTCCGTTCGTGAAACAAAATTAATAAAAGAATTCAGCCAAGTTGTCCTTTATGAATAAAAATTAATGTCAACATGTTACAAAATGTTTACCCTCTGTGTTTATAGGCAAAAACTGAACTAAATGAAAAATTTCAATATTTTGTAAGTTGGAAAGTCAACATTTTTTGAGAATGACCCATTTGCAATTTGGGTCAGTTCCTCACATAAATCTGTTGTGTGACTTTAGAAAACATGAAACAGCACATGAGTCATATGGACTACTGTATACGGACCCAGTTATTCACTTTTGTTGGAAAGAGAAGTGCGTTTTAAGGGAGCACACTACAATTGCACATCAGTTTCGTCATGAATGAACCAAGAATTGTTACTGTGAGAATATGTAGTTAAAGATGCTCATTGTTGTAATAAGTGGTGTTTTATAAAAATAAATTAACTGAATGGTTAAAATATTTTTATTTAAAATTAACAAAAACAATTTGTTTTAATGACATTTCGAGCATAGTCCTTGAAAACAAATAAAAATGTGCTTAAAGTCCTTGAATTTAACTTTGAAGCATCTGTATGAACCCTGGTAGTAACGCAAGCTCTGACCCGATGGGGCAAGTGACACTTCTGTCAACTGGCCCAAATTTCAATCTCTCAAGTCCCAGGCAATCCTATTGTAGTGCATTATTTGTATTGTACAGTACAATACCATTTGTAGTGTAAAAAAATATTGACATCATTGTTATTTTAGGCGAGAAGATGACCGAGGAGGAGGTAGAAACACTTCTAGCTGGACACGAAGATGCTAATGGTTGCATCAATTATGAAGGTAAATGAATGAGTCCAAATGAGTGTCAGATGTGTACATATGTAAATTAAGAGAGCAGCACATCAGTCACAGTGCTTCAAAGTGTATTTTTACCATATAAGCTAATGGTGTGCAAGGTAATTACTATATTTCAATACAAGCCATAACTGTGTGCTGGCCTGGGAATCCAAGACTGACAATAACTCTATTCTAATGGAGAAGAAAACTGTTCACATGTGAAATTCACTTGCCGAGAATCTGATGGTGAAAGCATGCTGTAACTGTAACTGATCTTCCACAGCCTTCGTTCGTCACATCATGTCTGGCTGAGAGATGTCTCGGGTGTACGTCTACCTCCTGCCCTCAACATTTATAACACGTGAAGCAACATTCCATCAGGGCTTTTTCTTTAATGCTCTCAGAGCACACATGCTTGCATAGTTCACACCTTGTCTATTTGCCACATTCAACATATTACATATGATCACAGGGTTGCTGTGCATCATGTGATGTTTAGAGCTTAGAGAGCCTGGTTGGAATTAGTTTGGAGGTTTTGATGGACTCTACCCTATCTCTGCAGCAGCCTTATTTTTTTTTTTCTGACCCCTGGCTGCAGCATGCTCTCTACATATGGCCATCTTTGTGACAGCTCTCAGAGGCCCTTCTACTTGTTTAGAAGTGAAAAGGCGACTTCACTCCTTCATACTTGAGCACAGGTCAAGAGATGTAATTAAACAATGTAATTACACTGAGTACATTTACATGGACTTCAAAAGTCTGATTTCAGTCGGACAAAAGCAATAATTTGTCTCTTTAAAATGATGTTAACTCGTTAGTCCGACCAAACTGTACCTGTCCGTTTTTTTGCGAAATCGAACTAACAGACCAAGATAATGCGGTTGTACATCGGTTCCATCTAGCATGTAAACACTTCAATCAGTCCGCAATAGGCCTTGCCATTATGCGTATGCTCTGAAAAACAGAGGTGTGTATTTAACCCTGAAGTCGATCGCAACACAAAGAGCAACAACAACAACACAGTGGGTGTGTTTCATTCAGAAGTTATCATCCCTGTGTCCTATTCCCTTCAGAGACTTTATCATCAACTGTGAGAGCTTTCGAGGGCTGAAAGGTGTGGGGCTCAAAAAGAATGTTTATTTGGAACTCACCTTTTTGTTTTTTTGTTTTTGTTTTTTTTTTCCTCCCCAATTTGGAATGCCCAATTCCCAATGCGCTCCAAGTCCTCGTGGTGGCGTAGTGACTCGCCTCAATCCAGGTGGCGGAGGACAAATCTCAGTTGCCTCCGCATCTGAGATCGTCAATCCGCACATCTTATGTGGCTTGTTGAGCGCGTTGCCATGGAGACATAGCACGTGTGGAGGCTTCACGCTGTTCTCCATGGCATCCATGCACAACTCGCCACGCGCCACACCGAGAGCGAGAACCACATTATAGCGACCACAAGGAGGTTACCCCATGTGACTCTACCCTCCCTAGCAACCGGGCCAATTTGGTTGCTTAGGAGGTCTGGCTGGAGTCACTCAGCACACCCTGAATTCGAACTCGCGACTCCAGGGGTGGTAGTCAGTGTCTTTACTTGCTAAGCTACCCAGGCCCCACCTTTGAATTTTTTTGGGAAATTCTTTTTGAAGTGATCTTTAAGAATGACTGCTATGATTTTCCACCCTTCGAAGTGCCCTTTGGAGGCTAATTTATCTAATGTGTAAGGCAGGGACACATGGTGAATGTAACCATGGTACACTTATATCACCCAACACCAATCTTTGCAGTAGCAATAAATTTAAATAATACTACTATTTAATAAATAAATAATACTTTCCTATTTAATAAATAATACTATTTTCATACATTCCAGCATAAAATATAATAAAAGAGATGCATACTATGGCCAAGGTAGCATGCTAGCATTAATGCTATGAATTCAGGATGTAAACACTACAAATCTCACATTATTTGCTGCACATTTTACTTTTCATTTATCATCAAGTGGTTATAGCATTTTTTACTGATCTCATGTGTATTCCATTCATAGAATAAGGCAGAAAGCATGATGTTATTGAATATGCAGCCTGAAGCAAATGACCGGTACAGATGAAGAGCTGTTGAAGTATTCAGACAAGTAATACCAGCCAAACCATATATTTTCTTAATCGTCTACTTAGTCATCTCTCCTCAATCTAAATGTTAATATTATGCTTTACACAGAGTTTATAAGGATTATGTCCAAATGAAGCAAAGCACATCTTGTATAGTTAGAACAATCCAGGTGCAAATAGTGTTGTCTTCTATAACGTTCGGATAACCAAAATCAATACGTAAACAATGTAAGAAATGCTCATGGCTGGAAAGTTGTCGTTGTTGTTGTTGTGACTGTTTTGTGGGTCTGTAGATGTCTTTTTTGACGTGCTACTATGACGCAAAAGATCAACCGGAAAACATCTATGTCACCACCTCAGCTGACAACCTTTCTTCAGCGATTCAACTACGCATGGTGTCGTGTTATCTTGGACATAGAGTTTAAGACTGTAGCTTTACCATGTAAAAACCGCAGTTGTTCAATTATATTTGCCCATGTAAACATACTCACTGCCATGCTCCACTCAGAATACCTCACTTTCAGTGTCTTTTGGGTGTATTGCATCAATATGTTTTCAGCCTTAAGCTGGAGCTTCTAAAAACACAATAGGCACACACCCTCCCTGTGCTCTCAGAGCAGTGAAGTTGCTTTTATTTTGAACTAACCAATCAAATTGCAGTGATTGGCTGATCTTTCTCTCCTTTTCCTGATGGAGGCTGATCCATAGCTCAACACTACGATTTCTCATTACTGTAGCTGTGCTATAAAACTGTTTCCACTCTTGCCCTGTAGAGGAAAAGCAGATGGAGCTTCTTTAACATTCTCTTCAATCCTAGACCTGGTTGTCTTTGAGCTGTGGTTTAGTAGGAGCTTGCCATGATCTTGCTCTCACCTTGTCTCTCACCACTTAAGAATGAGTGCAAATGGGGAACGGCTTCAAACTGCAGCAAGTTTTAAAGTATGTCAACTTTTGAAGGATTAAGAAAATTTGGAACTCATTTGGATAATTTTGGTTTTCAAGATCATAACGCCAGCAGTTTGCAGTTCTATGGATTAAAGGAATTTGGACTTAAAGGAAGATTAGGGAATCTAGAACAGCAGTGTGTAAGGATCTGCATTTATTTTTCTCTAGCATATACTGCTGCTCATGTTAAGCTGCATGCTGTAGTTGGGGTCGATTCCCCTTTTTGATGCTAAAGGGAGCCTAACTTTGTCTTATTTCTTCTTTTCACAGAACTCGTCCGCATGGTCATGAGCGGTTGAAGATAAAGAATGCAACCCATTTGTTGGTCTTATTTTCTATGTAATTTCATATATATATTTTTTCCTATTCATTCCATCATGTTCATTTGCTTATTTGCCACAGTCCTCCTCTTGGGTTTGCACTCATTTGGGTATTATTATTAGAAGTGCCTTTTATCTTCTTTAAGTTCCCATATGATTGTCCCCAAGAGACGTGCATCCTATCCTGTGGTATTCAAACCATATAGCGATATGGAAAAGATCTCTTGTGTGCTGACAATGTCTGCAATAAAAGCTCATGATGCAGCACATTAGCAGTGTGTATGCAATATCCAGTGTATCCTCAGGCATCTCTGGTGGACAGTGCTGTAGTACAAACGTTGTTTGTGGCCAGACTTTTTTTTTTTTTTGTTTTTTTTTTTGGCCTTTTCAGAATGAGAAGTTACCTTTTTCAAATTGAGAAATTATGAATCAGAAATGCAATAACATTTACTGTATTAATTATCTTGGAATGTTCTTGCTGTCCAATAAAGTACATTTTAAACAGATAATGCCTTTGTCTGTGGTCTTTCAAAGTCCATTTCTATATGGGTGTTTCTTGACCTTTGGGCAATTCATGTCCCAGACTCCCAGGGATTGTATTTTTGTTGTAAGTTCATATCAAAACAGACTTGACTTTTTACCATGCATTTTTAATTTCTCAAAATTTATGTTGAGATTGCATTGTTTTAGCCTTGTCCCAGACCAAGACTTTCCATATTAAATTGTGAAAATCCAAATTGGCCTATTACATGTTTAAAACTGTTGATCTAAACAACATGATCCATTTCAATATTTGTGTGAAAATTATTTGTCAATTTTTCAAAAATTACGATTGACCTATGCTTATCAGATCAATATTTAAGTCCTTTTTTTGCTAGAAATTCTCCTCCCTGCCCAGGTGGTGATATGCATAAAGAATGTGAATCACCAAAAGCACAAGAAGAAGAAGGTGAAAGTTAAATTGGAGATTGACAGAGCAGGGAGAAGAATTTATAGTAAATAAGGACTTAAATATTGATCTGTTTCTCACCTACACTAATCATATTGCTTCTAAAGGATTAAACCACTGCAGTCTTATGGATTACTTTTATGCTGTCTTGTGATTTTTGGAGCTTCAAAATTTTGGCAACCATTCACTTGCATTGTATGGTCCAAAAGAGCTGAGAAATTCTTCTACAAATATTAATTTGTGTTCAGCCTAAGAAAGTCATACACATCTGGGATGGTATAAGGGTGACTAAATGATGGGAGAATTTTCATATTTGGGTGAACTATTCCTTAAGTGTACTTGTTTAACTAATTCATCAAAAGTGTCCATGAACAGCATGCTTGGGATGAAAAATGAGACCAATGATTTTTGAAGAAAACCGATCACTTGTGTGCAGAATGAAGCGGTAAATTTGAATTGTGTGTATTTGAGACATGTCAGATTTTAGCTATATGAAGTTCCTTTAACAAAATACAGAATTTGAGCTGTCTTGGGACATAAAAAAAATATATATACAAAATACCTGCATAAATGTACATACACTGTTTAACATTGTTAGTAGATAAATTGCCGAAATAGTGTGAGAAATGTTTTAAGATTTTTAAGAAGTCTAAAAGTGCCCGAAGTTCAAGAAAAACACATATATTGCTTAAGTCTAACTAATTGCTGTTTTACACTGTAAAAATATTGATATATGGCCTAGCTGCTCATTTTCTATCCACCTTTTTTCCTAGCAAGTTGAACTTGCCTCTCTTTTTGCAGGACGCATTTGTGCAGATAGATGGCACTATTACCTTGTTCATGCACCAACACTTGTTGAAAGCTAAAACTGCCCCTGTTCCTTAATTGATTGTGGTTAATTATAAAACCAAGCTGTCTGAAGTGAAATTAGAGCAAACTGCTGAAAGTCTTTTGCAGTTAGTCTAATGCAATACAAATGATTGCTAATGGATTTAGGTCAGCAACTTTAATTTATCTTTTAAATTAATTATAAACATTGTTGGCACTAAGATTGTTTAGTGTGTTTGGGAATAATTTGTCTCAGTTGCTATTAAGGGCAAATCTCTATGAGACAGGCATAGTGGTTTATAGAAACTTTATCCATTAGGGCTTGTAAAAAAAAAAAAAAATCAATTTACAGTAATTCTTGGGTTTTGTGATAAAGTGTCATTTCATTTTATGTAAAAGTTTTCATTCATAGAAAAAAAGATATCTGTACTATTAAAATATGTTAATTTTTTTTTTTCTGAATATTGAACTGTTATAAACATTTCACATTATCATCTAATGACCCTAGAGCTATTTATTTGTATATTTTATTTGTGACCTACGTTTTGCAAGAGTTCTGTCAGCACTGCTGTTGTTCATTTTGTTACACAGCTCTATATCTGATCATAATGTATATCTCTACTTTAAAAAAAATAATTTACATGTAAAAGAAGACCTGTTGATGAAATAAGGTATATTTGGGTGTGTGGCTTCACTGAAATACCCCATGATATATTGTGTGCCAAGAGAAGGCCATCAACAGCTCACTGACCTTTTCTCTCTCTGCTCACCACCAGTTAGAACTATTCCCCCCTCATTAGGCAGCACATACACTCTCTGAGTGAGAGCCAGAGAGCCAAGTATCATGCACCAATGGTGAATTGGTCCTCCACTAATTACTGAATACATTTTGTGTGGATGTGTGTTTTTGGGTGGGTGTGTATGTGCATGCAGGTTTGGTTCCTGTGTTCCACTTGTGTGAATGTGTTGGAGGCAAGTGAAGTGTATTGATTATTTTAATCTGCCTATTTGTGAGTCTGTGATCCTCGTGGCTCTGCATTCGACAAGGGAATCACTAATGGGGCTCAGTGCAGGCCACCTCAGACCTCTCCCCGTCCAATTAACTTTCAACTGGAATCTGGCAGGAGAGTGTGAGGAGGCTGGCCACACGGACACGCTGCAATCCCCCATATATTCCCACAGGCTACAGATTCATCAAAGCCTTAAGGCCGGAATGTCATTACCTCTCACTTTTAATTAAAGGTTTCTCCCATCGTTTTAGCACTGACATGCACAGGTAACACCCAAATATCCTTTATGCTGTTGTTCTTGTTTTGCCTGTTTTTTTCTTTTCTTTCTTTGTCCTTTTTTTTAATTAATTTATTAATTTATTTATTTTTTTCTTCAAGAAGCTGAATTTTTATTCATAATGGTGTCATGCCTGGTAAACATGAAATGTTTATAGTTTATCAAACTATTTTATACCTGATACTGTACCTTTTATTTTTGGATCAATGGAAAATATATTTTTGTGATATAAATCTTGTCTTTAATGAATGTGTATTTGTAGGCCTTATATATATATATATATATAAATCTTTCACCTACTTCATGTTGCATTATAGTGCATTATAAAAATCAGTTTGTCAGGAAAAGGACAAGGCAAATATATTTTAATATTATTTATTGATTTTTGTATGAATAAGGTATGTTTTTTTTAATGTTTGACATGTTATCTGTCTCTCGGTGTATTTGCACATGGCTATACTTGTGCCAACAACCCCTTGATACTGTAATTTTCAAGGAATTATTATTAGATTATTACTCAAATTTAGTCTGTATTTAAAACGTATACACACACTATTCTGAGATTATGTCCGGTGTGTTATTTCTACACTTTGACCTTTTCACATTTCTCTAAAAAATAGAAATAGACTCTAGATACTCTTTCTGGGCTTGAGGAAAATATAGATATTTAAGGTTGAAATAATTTATAAATTTTTATATTTGATAGGTCAGTATATTGACCTCCATGTTCCTTCTCTTAAATTGCAATGATTGATGTATCAATGCTACACTTAAAATATATTCTCTTTCAATGAAAAGAAAATGCCAATTAATTTCTTACAATTTCCATAGTACTGACCTTATTTCTATTACAGTGCAAACTGATCAACGTATATAATGATATTCTGCAATATGCTGAAATTAGAATCAATAAATAGAGCATTTACATTATCGTAAATGACTAAATGGGTACATTAACATACACACATTAGCATATTACAACAAGTGCAATATGCGAATGTTATTTTGAGACTGTGATGTTAAATGCATATTTCCGTTTTTAAAAAATCACATTTTGATTTCAAACCAAGGGAGAGATTGTTTACACTCTAATGAAGGGTATGCAGCATAAATATGCTTTAATATATTTCTCCATAACTTCTCCAAAGTGGGGTATTACATTTTCCCACTTAAAAAGTACTAAAAAGTCCAATTTAATTTTGTGGATGAAACATATTTGGTGTGTTAAACAGTAGTCTCACATTATTGAGTAGTTGCATTGGTTTGAATTGAAGAGTCTTATTAGTCTAAATCAATATATTAATGTTTCGGTCTGGGCCATGTGCTTTAGTGCTATTGAAAATCCATTTGTGGCTGTTGTGGCAAGCCATTGTGTATTCGATAACACTACTGTGTATCCAAATGCACAGGCCATACTTCCAATTCCACAGACAGCCAAAACAGTCACTTTCAAGTCAAATGAACTGAACAAGAGGACTTAGGAGATTAATCACTAGCCATGCACAGTGTGCACACATATACAGTACGTAGCTGTATTGAGCTACATCTATTACACTATTTGACTGTCTTTATTTGAAAAATAAATTTAAAAACTGATTTTGTCCCAAGCCCAGCCATGTGTAAATGCAATTTCATTGTGATTATTTTTTTATTTGTTTTTTATTTTTTGTGAATGGCACACAATATGTAACAAATACATTAACAAGTACACGTAATTGATGAAAATATGAGCTTGTCACTGTCCAGGATAGATACAGACATATATTTATATGCATTTTAATTTAAGTTTGGATAAGGGTATAACGTTGAAGATAATTTACGCATATACGAACAGAGTATCAGAAATCCACTTGCTTTATGAAGGTAATAGTTGTCTTGGTGCATCGTGTCTGTGGAACCCTTCTACTCAGTATTAAACCATGTCCATTTCTTTCAAGCCTGTTCAGTGTGCATATGTACTTGTAAGTGTGCGTGTGTGCGTGTGTGTGTTTATACACAGTACATCTCAATGTATGTTTGTGTAGAGCAGCATCATGTAGCAACTGAGCAGGTCAGTCAGCATAAATGAGGAAGCCAGAGAATGTGCTGTATTTGTTGGTGTTCCCTCCATGGACTTTCCCTCCGTCCAGCTGCACACACACCTCGTCTCCCACATCTAAATGCAGGATCACACTGTTGGATGCATAATCATAATTCTGATCAGCATCCTGGGCGATGGCGCTGGCCCTCACCTGTCACACAAAAGAGAAATGAAGCCACGGTTAGAGGAAGGACGGAGAGCCTCTCACCTCAATTGTCCCTCACAAGGGTCAATGCTGTATTAGGAAACACTGTGTGTGTTCACAATATTATGGTATATTGTAAGGAGTGCTAGGGTGAGTCTCACAAAAACGTGTCCAGATCACATTGCACCCAAAAAAAAAAGAAGAAAAAAATTATTTGGGGGTTTAATTCTTTTTTTAAATTGTGTAATTATTTTCAATACAATTTTAAGCTTTTATTTAACATTGTAGTATTAAGTATTGGTCCAAAAATAGGCCTACATTTTATTAAGAATATTTAAATTTTTATTAGGCATTTTTTTAACATTGTGATAATATTATCATGACAATAATTTAAGGGTGAAATATGACCAGGACATGTTCTTGACAGGTTTTATAAAAATCATTAGTGCAATTACTGTGATTTTTTATTTTATTTTATTTTTTTTACAATAATTAAATCTAATAATCATGAGACTAGGTTGCAAAAATGAATCAAATACAGCATTAACATGAATTACAATATTCAATGCTCTTAAATAGTTACTTAAATGTTAAACAATTATATATTGCAGTAAGCAAAAAAATTATAGTAACCAAAAGACACCATGGCAAAACTGGACTTCAAAAGACAATGAACCTTTTTTATAAATAACAGAAACTGGGTTCTATGGTGTTTCCATGACCGTATATGAAAATACAAAAGAATACAATTGCATTTTTATGTATTTGGAATCAGAAACCATCATGATGTGTTTGCAGAAACCATCCTGATGTTTTTGAGTATAAAGAGATCATCTCTATGGCAACTGAGTAGTGTCATAATTGAGTGATGCTCTGACAAAGAATGGTCAGGTTAAATGGATGATGCTGCCGATTACCTATGACCTCCACCGCAATTGAGAAAACAGTCATACTCTCTCCTGTAGCACCTCTTAGGAGCCATTTTCCTCAAACCAGTACTCTAAAGCTCGATATTGGGAATGCTAACAGTTTACACTACATCCCTTTTCGATACTGACCTGTAGAATTTAATCGCAAGCGCACATATCATGTAAACCACGATGAGACTGTTTATCAGACTCATTTAAATTCTGCCGAAGAGGTCAGCAGTATTGACTCCCAGCAGTAGATCTGAAACTTGTTTGTTAACATTTTAAATTGAGCTTAGTCATGTGGTCATGCAGACAAACATTCCTGAATAGAGATGCAATTAATGAACAAATAGAACAGACTGGGGATAGAGGTCACACATTTTACTCCAGTGAATATTTTTCTAGGTAGGTTTATTTTTTTAGGCAATTTGTAGAGGAACATACCTTGAAGTCTTGACTACCAAAAGCTATTGAAAATGTTCACTGTTACTGCCCAGAAAAAATAAATAATAATTCGCTGAATATACTGTACATTGACCAATAGCGGGGCATATTGTGACACTAAATGGAGTAAGTAGTCACAATGGACCCTGCCATTAAACAATTGACTTTCAGCCAAGTTTTAACAGTAAACAACAGCAAACATTTCAAATGTAATGTAGAACAATTTTCAACCATTGTTTTGGCCAAAACAATTGTAATTAATAAATGTAAATTTTTGGAAATCTGAAATTTAAAAGGATTTGAACTAGGTGTTAAAAACCAACTTACAAAAGCACTGCTATAGAGAAAACAAGCATTTGTGTAATTGGAAATTTGACTTAAAACCTAATAGTTACTGAGAAAACAAGTCCCCATCATCCCTCTCAAAAAGTATGCAGTTTACCAACACAGATTTGACAGAGTAATACATTAGCTATTTGATATTTTATTATCATGATAAAGTAGTTTATCTGATCTATGCTCAAGTATTCTAAAAAAAAAAAAAAACAAAAAAAAAACATTAAGTAGTCTGCTGGCAGGCAGGTGTTCAGGTGACAGAGACATTGATTGTCTGGCATTTTGCTCAGCCATGTTATAGCCACTCAATCTCTGTCAGGTTGGCTAAACATACGGAGCAATTCTTCCTAACACAGTGTATTCTACAATAAAAAAAGGGGGGAAAAAATATGCATAGTAAACTTCCTTATTATGCACTACCTCAAATGCCTCATGTTTTATTGGGCGTGATATTCCCTTGAAAAACACCCCAGCCACAACACACATAAAACACACTGACCTAAGACAAAGACAGACTGCCTCCCATAGCCATAATCTAATAACCCCACTTTATTACCAGCATGATACTGTCAACATCCGCACAACATCCTGAGTGGTGAATACCATCATTGAGATATGCGTTATTGAATATCGATCTGTATAATGATGTTAGGAAGGTTTCAAATGTAGTAGCATAGAAGGAAAAATATATCTGTTCTAAATTGATTTTGCATAGCAGTGCTAAATATTTGTCATTGGTAATATGAAAAATCACTATAAATCCCTGATTTTATAACAATAAATTCATGATAAGACAAATGTGAACATTTACGTCTCATGGCTATACTTTTGAAACAGAGTGTAAACTAATATTTCTGAATGGCCCTAATCACTTCCTTTGCATGTGTGTTACTATTCTTTTTGATAAACGAGGGATGAGTAGAAATTATTTTTGTGCTAATCAACATTATTCCAAAAAAATTAAGTTAGGTTACCAGTCCTTGAGAAACCCCTTTTCTGAAAATATAGCATGTGACATAAAAAACAGACTCCAGAAATAGCTACACAATCTTTCACATCCAGATCTAAATAGCCACACTCTATTTTTGGGATTACAAAAATGTAAAACAACGCTACTGTATCAATGCATCTGAACATATCTATTTGTTGTCTTGAGGCATGATGTGAGAAGCATTTTAGCTTGTCCCTGTGCAGTCAGAATCAGAGTTAAAAATTGTGTTGGGTTGCCAGTCCCTTGAGAAACCCCTTTCGCAGCTATCTCTCACAAAAAACTGACTCTGCAAATAGCTACACTATCCCTCACATCCAGATATAATAGCCACACACTGTTATCACGATACAGTCATCCACAAGAATGGCCCGGTCAGTAATCTGTATATTGAGTGGGTGAGCACTGCCATTTTGTAATGCATTATTGAACGCCGATCCTTGTAATGATGATGTGTTTTATTTACAGAAGGCCAAGTCATTTTTTCACTGCAATGACTTATGAGAAATTATATATTCAACATATTCGAGCGAATTAAACAAAATACAATGAGTTCAACTGAGGTGATCAATATAAAGTGTTCATCAGTCCTTGTCTGACAGTGATGGTCTGGCCTCCTCTCCCTACTGACGCAGAGCGTATGTCATTCTCCTCATTATTTTGGCTAACTGGCCAAAGGGGCAGTCAATCCCTCAGGCATACTCCTAGATTCAATACGAAAATGTGAGCAGTCACTTTAATTAGCAGACATCCAACACGGAGCATGTAAGACCTCTCCTCCCTCCCATCGATTCTGGTCTTGTATTTTGGAGGTCAGTTACATTGTATCTGAACAGCTTGAAGAACACCCAGGGTTTGCCGATGTCCCGCAAAGAGCGCTTGTTAGATGTTTCCCGACATTTATCAAATATAAGTGATATGAAAGCTTTTCTTAGAGGGAGAGGGAGGGAGAGACATGTAAGGATTACTGTTAACTGCAGTTGAGATGGATATTGACATGGGAGCCAACTACTGGCGAAACGGCACGCTGGCTTGATCTCAGCGCTGGCTGCAAGCAAGGACCCTCGGGCCTGCCGGGGGCTTCTTCTGCCAGGCCTTTTCATTACAGGGGCACCAATAAATGGAGAGGAAGGATGGAGGGGGGGAACACAGCTGCAGTAGCATTTTATACATACTGTAAGCAGAGGCTCATAAGACTAGGAGAAAGACATGGGTATACGGAGAAAAAGAGAGGGGGAGGTTAGGATAACAGACTGATCAAGCAAGGCTATTTTGCGAGAACGCGGAGATGTGAGGGGTATATGAAGTCTTGTTTTTATCAGTGGTGCTGTGCTCCAGTGGTAATAAAACTGACAGGATTCATTCTCTATGATATACAGACCTCTTAGAGCGGAGACAATGGAAAACTAGAACTTAAACTTACCTAAGGGACCTGGCGCATAGGAGGGGAGGGAAAGGCGGAGAAAAAAAATTTAACATTTATTGAATAGCTCCGTTCTTCCACAAAGGGAGAATAAAATTTGTTTCTCTGCTTCTGAGAGTTATGCTTTATAGGCATACTGTATGAGCTTGGCATTTTTATACTAACAGCCCAAGAGCACACCAGCACACCTGTTACAAGCTCTGTGTTTGGCGGTAATACATGTGATGATCATGGCTTCAATCCTTGTATGAAAATAATTTAAAAGCTTATATGTAACCTTAGGTTTTTAAAGGGATAGTTCACCCAAAAATGAAAACTGCATCATTTACTCACATTCATGTTATTCCACTAATGACTTTTTTTCCTCAACAGAACAAAACGTGATGTTAGGCAGAATTTTAGTCTCAGTCACCATTCACTTTCATTGTATGTGAAAAAGATGCAATGAAAGTGAATGGTGACTGGGGCACACATTCTGCTTAACATCTTTTTTTATGTTTCACAGATGAAAAGAAAATCATACATGTTTGGAACGACATAGGGTGAGTAAATAAAGACAGAATTTCCATTACTGGTGAACTATCCCTTTAATGCAACCTGGTCTCATAGTGAAAACGTGACTCTATATACATTTTTGCAAAACTTGTTATACGTGTCTCCAGGTACAATTCCCTGCAGTTTCCAGATGAAATTAACATTAGAGGAGCTACAACAACTGTATGCTTTATTCACTTTCACTCAAATGGCTGATTATGACTTTATAAATTATTTTTCTCAGTATTATTCAGACCCTGCTATTTTATGATATCGACACACTTTTACTCTAACGCATCATTTGAAAAACGACAAATGTTAATGCTTGTATTACAGACCCACTTACATATAAACACTTATTCCAACATAATTAGCTTGTGCGGTAGCTCACCTGATAGAGTGTTGGACTTAGAGTCAGAGGACTGCGGTACAAAATGATGTGGTTGGTTCAGAAAATGTGCTTTTTCATTTTGCTTCTCCATTTTAGAACACTAATGGTTAGGTTAAGGCACTGATAAGGCAAGAATGTATTTTTTTTACGTCTCATTTATATTTAAAAAAATTAATGGTTAGTCTTAAAACCTCATCTGAAAACACCATTTTACTTGCTTTTGGCGCCCCCAGCTGAACATTTCACTGGAAACCTGCAGCCAAACGTGTTATACAGCATGTAAATTTCATGAGATCAGGCTGCTTTAAAGAGAACAGCATGTTACCTCATTCTGCCTGTAAAATTTCCCTTATAACTATTTGGCCATTAGAGATTGCTATAATTAGGGATTAATACAATTAGAGACTACCAAAGACACTCATTATAGTTCTGCTGGACTATGTACATGTCAGTGCACTGGGAGGCATTTATTAGAGCAGGTACTGGTCATTAACAGACAGGCGATGGCATTTTTAACACTACCGTGTGAAAGAGCTCGACCTTTTGGAGGTCTATTAAAAGAGAGTGTGACAGGTGAAAAAACGGGGGAAAAAGATGGAATGATTAAGAAACAGAGAGAACGGAGTGTAGATTAGCCTACTTTGAACAGAGGACTTGGGGTTTTGGAAAACTACATTGGAGCAAAGGGACCATAAATTAAGAGATTAACAGCACATGGCAAGTTAATGATGAGGAAGACGATATGTAGCCATTAAATCAGAGATGACACACAACCCTGGTGGCACATTTTGACTCGAGCTCACATTAGCATTAAGGCAAACAACCCATTATTCAAAAGCCACAATAAAAGCTCCACCAATAATGTTATCAGCATCATATCCTTTTAACAAATCTCTCCATATGTTTATAGATCTTTATGCAGTTGGCGTATTAGACACCAGAGCTTGCCTGATGTCTACAGCATAATAATTAGAAATTGTTATTAAATGATGTGCAATTCTGACCTTAATGACCCTGGGCATTTTTTTGAGGGCAGGATTGGACAGTTGAAAAGTGACAAGCGCAGAGTTGATAATGCCATAATACACCATATTACAGCATTATCAACTGTGCGCTTCTCCTGCAGAGTAATTCACTTCAGTTGTAGCAGGTGCTGCGATGCAGTGGCTAAATGCACAGTGATCACATTTCAGCGCGAGTCTCCCTGAATGGGCAATATACCAAAGTAATTACAAGAATTCTGAAGATGACCACATTAAATATTGAAAAGGGCACTATTATTATCACATCACTAATCCATCCCATCTGTTACTGAACAAATTGATGTAACTTGATGTAACATTCCTCAAAATTCCATCTACTACAATATATTGGTGCCCCTTAAAAAGGTGAGTACAGGTCTCCAACTTATGTTGTGTTTTGGATGCTGTTGTGCTGGTGTCCCAGTCTTTTAAAGGGATAGTTTATCTAAAAATGAAATTTCTCTCATGATGTTCCAAACCTGTATGATTTTCTTCTTCTTCCGTGGAACACAAAAGAAGATGTTAGGCAGAATGTTCGCCTCAGTCCCCATTCACATTGATTGCATCTTTGTTCCATTCAGTGAAAGAGAATGGTGACTGAGGATAAGGTTAACAACTTTTTTTGTGTTCCACAAAATACAGAAAGCAAGTCAAACAGGTTTGGACAACATGAGGGTGAGTAAATGATGACAGAATATTCATAGTTCTGCTAGTGAGCAGCATGACTATGCTGGTCTACCAGCTTGGCCAGCACCAAACCAGCACTAACTAACAAATCCCAGCCTAATCCATAAGGAAATTCATGCTGGTCTAAGCTGGTCTTTTAAGCAAGGTTTAAAGACAAATAAACAGATGTCTACTAATCCTGCACTAAAAGGTACATAGAGATATATGGAAGATTCAAAATATATCAGATTCTTTCATTTTAGGTCATGCTTATGACTTTTCTATTATTTTCCCTCTACTTTATTTTAGCCGAAGTGAACTAACTCACAGAGCATTCAACAACAGTGACCATCTCACCACACTCTTGGGGCACTGACTTATCTGAGGTCTGACAATAAGCAGGCCATAACAACTGCACCAATCAGTATCAAGACACCAGCTTTCACTAGCTGTCAAAACCACAGCACAGACAATAATCTACCAGATGGTCACACAAGCCCGGAATCAGGTATGGCAACACGCATGCCACACTCAATAAGATACCTAAAATACATTTTGTTTCTTAATGTGCACCCTAACATTCACAGGCATTCCATAATTAGCAAACAAATTCTAATGTCAGAATCCAGTCTTTTTTATCTTTAAGATGCCTTGTTAACAAGTCAAGCCATGACATGTTTGGTGGCTCTCCATCTGTCTATAGCTCTATATTCACGATTCACTCTGGTCTGTGCGGAAGACTCCCAGAAGCCTCGTCTCTCTGCCCACTGTCTGCAGCTTTCTATTAAGCCATCTATCTTCCTTTCCTCCCCTGATCTTTCTGTCAACCAGCTTGGGCGATTCTGCCATCCTCTTAACTGTCATGGCTACTCCTGCACGTCTGCGTCCTTCTCTCAGTCTCAATTCACTTGAGCCTGTGGACCGCCCACAGGGGTGCCATATTGAACATGGCCTCTACAATGAAGATACAAGATGAGATTGTCAAAACTTATTTTCAAGAAGCGAGGTGATAAAAATAGAATTATGATACATTTGAGTGTTTATTTTTTATTTTCTTGTTTTGTTCCATTACAGTTTCCCCAGTGAAAATACATTTGATTCAATGACAATCTTGTGAGCTGTTTATACTTTCAGAAAGTTGATATACTCTAAAATCTAAAACTAAACAGCATGTTGCTAATTCTATTATAATTATTATGCATTCAGCTTTTTAATGACCTCATAATAAGTGAGAGACTAAATGGAATATTTGTCCTTTTCAAAATTAATTTGTCATGCTGCATATAAAATGAACTAGTGAATTTAAAGGTGATTAAAACAGGGTGAAAAACTTGGTGATGAGTTACAGAACCTAAAATACACTTTCCCTTATGCATTTGAAAACAAATTTAACCTGACGTCTTAATGTTAATAAAAAATAAAGTACGTAAAGACATTTTGTTTCAACTACCCACTTATCCACCTTTGTAATGTAATGTTAGCCTGATAAATTTTTAAAAATTGCTAAGAAAAACAAAACATGTGGCTCCATAGTGCCATTACTTAACAGAGTCGTGATGACCATCTTGCCTTAGCCGTCAAAGTATAAGGAGTGGGTAGATGACATGAAGGCATAAGGTTAGTTACGTTGATATCATTAACTATTTTGAGTTGTAACGACAGCCAACACTGGCAGAGGTTGACTCATTTTTACTCTGACTTAAAATGGTTGTTGTTCTCCATTTGGATCACTCGTTTCGGTAGTATTTACATTGCTTCTTATTGAGACCGGAACCAGAAAACAGTTCAATCAGAATCATTATGGCGGCGCCCAGTGGTTGGTCAGGAAAACTGTGGATAGTTTGAGGGATGCAGAATAGCCTTGGCTTAAATTGCACGATAGTGATTCTCCACTCCAAAGCATTTTAATTACTGGGAACACTATGTCTGGGAAACCATCTTATAATATTTCGTCTAATGGCTGTTTGAGCATCATTTTGTCAAGATTCAAAAATAACCTTTAACAAATTAACATAAACCACCCAACCCCCAATCCCAATGGACCATTGTTTGCTTTTAGATGACACTTCTGAGAATTCCAGTCTCTCAGCATCTGTCAAAAAAAAAAAAAAAAAAAAAAATAGCATAATGTTGCATACTCTTTAATTTTCAGTATATATCAACATCATATGAGCACTTTAACATCTTATACTGTATGTAAACAATTTATATCAGGTATCAGTTTCTGGTAGAACATGTCGCTGCAAACCCAAAGTCATGAGCAAGAACAACCCATGGATTAGATTTCCCAGGGAACACACACACTGAAAAAAATTATGTATAAATGCACTGCAAGTCAATTTGGATAAAAGCATCTGCAAAATGCACAAATACAGATTAGTGTCACAAGTGGTGACTGTCTTAAATTGTATTTCAGGTGCTTGGGGAAGTTTTAAATCCTCTGCATCTTATTTGGTGCATCACTCCAGTGCAGTTAACCTGCACATTTCTCTATTACATTTCAGACGGTGAAGCAGGGCCACCTGATATGCTCGAAATGGACATAATTGAGTGGACCAGAAAGTTAATTAATGAGCAATCAATGAACATGCAACAGAGGGGGCCACGTAAGGCGTGCAGGGGATTCAATCTAAGACTTATGAATGATTTAACAGAGGAAGCAGACTTGCATGGCAATATAAAACTGTACATGGTGGACAGGACCAATTTAATCTGCTTTCATTCTAATTACTTTTACAGGTGGTTCTTTGCATTAAGCCAGATATTTTTTAATTTATTTTTTTAAACATAACAACATAACACTCGCCCTCTATTGTGCAGTGAAATACAAATACAAATGTTATAGTGTGTTTGTAAAAACTGTCAAATAAAACACTGCAAGAGTTTGATCTACAAAGGTCATTCAGTCTGTTAAAACCACTAAAGATTCATTTTTTCATGTCTTGCCCCTTTCCTGCCTTCGGTATTTAATTAGTGTTGGGGGAGAGAATGGCTGAATGTTGAAACTGTCAATTTTTCATGCATTCATTGCACTAGACCACACCACGCCAGCTCTGTCTACTGAGTCGTATGACACATCTTTAGGTTAACAGTGATATGTAAATATGGTGTTTATTTTAGTTATTAAATTGTCACAACATATGATAATTCATCAGCTGTGATACAGTAGCTTGGGCACGCAAACATTAATGTCATGATTTTCCCTTTTGTATTTTCCTGGTCACCTTTTGCATTTACCAGTCATGCTTTTGTAAAAACAATACAAACTGCAAACAATTTGCATTCAGTTGCAAATGCTAAATTAAAATAGCTTAAAATAGATGTTACTTATTATAATGTCAATTAATTAAAATAAACTGATTGTAATGAGCTTTAAATAGGAAGCAAAATATAGTGGGTCCATATTCAGATGACTAGATGACTCAACTAGGTGAAGTTGTCCTTAACCCTAATATGTTTTGTGAGAAAAAAAAAATGGTAGTTATTTTTAATTAAGGTGAATTGTGTGTTTTTTAAAAAACAGTGACTTTCTCCTGCTTAATATGCAGTGACAAATTAGTAGGTTCATTTCCCCAAAAAGTATAACACTGAATATGTGAGCATACCAACCAGACTAACACAGCAACATTGTCTCATGAGTTTGGGGTGGGATGGTCTGTTTTTCAAACCCACTGAAGACAAGGGGAATGTTCAGGAAACCTATTTGAAAACAGTAATTATTTCTGCAATTCCATTTGTTGCCGCTACTGGTGCAAAAATGACACACCTCACCTTCAGCCCAAACTATACTTCAGTCAGACATGAACACTAGGCATCTACGTACAGCACGCCTGACACAAATTTCATTATCAGCAAAGTGCTCGCATACTGAACACGTGCTGTCCACAAGGTGGAAACACTCACAATTGAGCCTTTGCTGTCACGAAGCAGCGCTTGAAGAAGATGGGTGTGCACGTCAAGCACGCAATTTTGATGAGGTCAGGAGATACCTGGATTTGTATAACTCGAGTCTGAAGGAATACAAAGACATGTTTATGGGTCTAAATCATGAAGAGAAATAGTCCAATCTTAATAGCAGTGGCAAATTCTCAGGGCCAGCAAAGCCTTCTCTGCTGGCCTAACATAAATATTTTTTCATCCTTTCAATCTCATTCACCTTTTTGCCTATTTATTTTAAATTGCTTTCCACTCCTAATTCATCTCAAAACGAATAGCAAACAACGAATAGTTTATCAAATCAGAATGTATTCCTTGATCCTTACAAGTGAAGCGTGACGACTGGTTCACATATCACATGCCCAAAGCCAGCGCTTCCGAAGCAGCGTGTGAGTCTGTGCTCCACCCCGTTAAGCCTTCAGAATTTCTACAGAATCCCTCAACAGTTCGAGTGAACTGGCATCTAAAGTCAGACTGTCTGAGTCATCATTTGTTCTTGGTGGGTGTGGTCTTTAGGATATGTCCCAGTCGAGGCCTTCTAGCTGGCCTTGAGTGACGCAATCACGCTTTAAGTGATGTACATAATTTGAAAGCGAAGAGCGCAAGATCTAGCTGATGAGTCGGCTGTCACTGCCGCTATCGTAATTGAGAAAGAGATCCTTATGGATTTAAAAACCTGAGATGTAAACAGGAAAGGAGGGCTGATTTTCACTTCAAGAAAATTGGTAAGCACTTTTTGCATTGTTATAGCAACATCAGGAGTGTTCTAAGTGTAAATTAGGCTGGCTGGAGCATTCAGCATCAGTTTTAGTTTTGAAAAGTAACCGTATACCCCTACGAAACATTTAGATCGCAAAATATTATTAGATAGCTTTTTCCTTGTATTAGACCTTCTTGGTTTTGGCTTTCGTGCGTGAACATGTTTTAAAAATGTCAATTGGTATTATTATTTGGCTGCAATGTAATGTATGATGTCCATAGCCATAGGGTGTCTTATTAATTGTGAAACAGTGTTTTCTTAATGGCGTGAAGACCAAGACTTAAATGCACGGGCCGCCACTGCTTTATAGTAATCTCACTGTATGCAGACACCAAAACCAAAGTATACTTTGGGCTTTAAACTACTACCTACTTTTGACTGCACTCAAGTTCTACTAAGTTCAACTTCCAGTTGGAAAACTTCATAAAAATGAAGTTTTCTCCCCAAATATACTTAAAGAACACAACAACTCAATAAGCGGAGCAATGGAGCTCATTATGAGCACAAGGAATGATAAATTCTTACCTGTCCATTCTTCTTGAGGTCTGCCCACATGCTTGTCCCATCTCCTCCTCTCATTAAGACATGGTATGTGAAGAAGTAGATACCAGGTAGAGGGCATGTGAACTTGCCAGTGCTGGGCTCATAGTAGTTGCCAACATTGGTCACCACATCATCAAACTTGAGCACATCAGTGCCTTCGTGTTGCTTGCGCAAGCCTGCATAAAAGGCAATCTTAGGGCTGTAGAATGATGGTACGTAACCACCAGGGCCCGGACCTGGCGGTCCTTGTGGACCTGGCTTTCCAGGCTCTCCTGGTGGTCCTCGAGGACCAGGTGGTCCTGGGATCCCTGGAGGTCCCCGATAACCAGATTTTCCCCTCCGGTTTGGGAAATCAGGAGTTGGTGGTGAAACCGCTGTTAGCTCCTGGCCATGAGAAGTGGTGTAGGGGTCACAAACCATCCGGCAACTTCCTAGCATTTCGTAATGGCTTCCCGTATTTCCGGCTCCTCCTCCTTTTGTGCTGTGGACCAGTAAAGGGATGGCGACCAGGAGAATCAGAACCATGGCCACACCCACGGCCGCTCCTATGACACGCTTGCGGCGGCTGAGCCGGGAGGCGGCAAGCGTTAAATAGTCCTCCTCTCTTTTAGGGGGAATGCTGCCCGCCAGCGTGAATGGTTAAGTCTGAGAAACACTTGCTAAAATGTAAAAACGGGTGTGGGGTTGTGCGTTTGTGTACGCAAAGTAAAGACACACCACAAATGTCTACGGAAGTATGAGGCCAGTGGAGAGAAGGATAATTGATGAATTTATGGATGAGACAAGGAGACCAAGAAGAGTGTGGAGCATACAGAAAGGACAAGGTGCAAAGGGACTAGTGGTAGGAAGATCTGAAAATGGAAAGGAAAAGTGGCAGCTGCAACAGAAAGGTGTGGCAGGGAAAACTGACGATGGGGTCACTGAATGCGAGATCACAAGGAGGCTCCTGGCCACCTTCTACGCAATAATACTATGACCAGAAAACAACAGTATTAGTCGTAGAACAATACGTGTTTTTAAAGTGATATATTATTTTGGTTAATAACAAGACTGATTTTTTCACTCATCCCCTCTTCTGTGCGGGTGTCTGTTATCACTTGAGGTGTAGGGAATTCTCCAAAACACAGGAGACTCTTTGAGGTGCTTGTTTGCATTGCATCACATGCTTGTTCTTTTCCACTTCAAGTTCCCTCCACCTAACAGCAAAAAGGGTTTCTTAAGCATGCAAGCTGGCAAATAAACAACTGCAAATATCAGTTTGTTAAGGGTTTTGAGAAATCACAGTTATCTGCTTGAACAACTAAAAATGAAAATTATGACGAGGTCTGATGATGACACAAAGCACTGAAGCTCAATTTAAAGTGTGAGATTTCTTCCATCCAATCTTCCTGTAGTACTGGTGCACTAAAATGCTTCTGCAGAATGAAATTTGACCACCTGCGTTTGTCCAGTGTCCTGCCCCAAAACCGGATGAGCCACAGTGTATTGATCCTTCAGAATATTAGTATTATTTTTGTTTTAGTAAAAGTATTATCCAGGTCTATAGTTGTTCTGGTGAGACTGGGAAAATTCCACAGAAACAGAACTAAAGAAGGGAAAAGATGATGATGGAAATTAGACTTTAGGCTGTACTATATGTAATTTTAACATAATATCTGAAATAGATTACTGGTCAGTTCAATGAAAAACTGAGCATGCTTTTACTGTCTGTAATAAACCAACACACACACACTTTAAATAGGGTAATAAAAGGGAGAAGAATGCAGTCAAAAATGCTATTATTCAAACATAACTTTCATTTTATATCAGTAAAGAGTCTGGAGAGGCTACTCGTAAAAGACCAGTTTGAAAAAAAAAATGTCTAAAACAGTTTTTAAGCAAAATATTATTACTTTACATACACAAAATAAACATAAATAAATGCATATCCACAAACAATAACACTTAAAACCCCGTTATTGCGATATAGCATACGGAGAGGTTCGCAGCATGACACCTGTGAAAGTACTGAGACAAGTGCGCAACTTCAAGCACACAAACAAGCGTAAAACACACACACACACACACACACACACACACACACACACACACACACACACACACACACACACACACACTTACCCGCACTTCGGCGTTATTGGAAAACCTTTTGCTTGAGGATACAAATCTTCCTCTGATGTCTGTCCTTACATTTGCTGAGTTCTGAGGTAAATGTGAATATCAGTGTATTTCATTAGGAGAGCATCCTCAGAAGATAAAAACTCTTCTCTTCCCTCGGACACAAGAAATACCGGTCCTAAATTCTTAAACCAGTCATTTAAGGTAAGCTAACTTCATGCGACTATCACTTCTGACCTTGTTAACTAAACAGAATGTAATTTACTAGACCGCGCACTCAAGTGTGCGTACATATTAAACTTTCGATTTTATTTCCCCCGATTTTTTCGTTCTAATATTGTCGCGAGAATTCACAACGCCAAGACAACCAACAAGGCTGGACTTCTGACTCCGACACCTGTGAGATTTCCACACTACACACATACACACTTCACTCATTCTTCCATCCGGTCGACTCCTCCCTCCCTCACTCCCCATCCCATCTCATCCTCTCTCCTCTCACACTGGCGCTGTCTCAATCCCTAGTGATCAACCTACTTAGAACGCGCCTGCAGGTGCCCAAAAATGCCCTCAAGCTAAGCAGCACACTGGGTTTTGAGACACAGCCCTCGTTCTTTCCAGCTTAATCATCATTTAAGTGGGGAAAGTGGTGTAAATGTTAATCATTTATCATATCGGCAGCCTGTGCTGAATTATACCTTTAAAAATAAGCCATTTTATTAACAGAAAAGTCATGTGGACGCCTGGACGGCATAGAAAAATGATTGGGTATGTATCTGTTTGTTTGGGTTAGGGATGGAGCACTGTGACTTTTCGAGGCCACTCTGTGTGTGGCTCTCTTTCAGAGCTCATTAGTGAAGGACACTGAAACCATTGTGCTCTCTCTCTCTCTCTCTCTCTCGCTCTCTCTCTCTCTGCCTCTGTTTTCTGTCTATCTATCTATCTATCTGTATGTCTGTCTGTCTGACTGTCTTCTATCTGTCTGTCTTCTATCTATCTGTCTGTCTGTCTGTCATCTATCTATCTATCTATCTATCTATCTATCTATCTATCTATCTATCTGTCTGTCTGTCTGTCTGTCTGTCTGTCATCTATTTGTCTGTCTGTCTGGCTGTTTGTCTGTCTATCATCTATCTATCTATCTATCTATCTATCTATCTATCTATCTATCTATCTATCTATCTATCATCTGTCTGTCTGTCTGTCTATCTATCTATCTATCTATCATCTGTCTGTCTGTCTGTCTTCTATATAATATCTATCTTTCTATCTGTCTATCTATCATCTGTCTATCTATCTATCTATCTATCTATCTATCTATCTATCATCTGTCTGTCTGTCTGTCTATCTATCTATCTATCTATCTATCATCTGTCTGTCTATCATCTGTCTGTCTGTCTATCTATCTATCTATCTATCTATCTATCTATCTATCTATCTATCATCTGTCTGTCTGTCTGTCTATCTATCTATCTATCTATCTATCATCTGTCTGTCTGTCTGTCTTCTATATAATATCTATCTTTCTATCTGTCTATCTATCTATCTATCTATCTATCTATCTATCTATCTATCATCTGTCTGTCTATCATCTGTCTGTCTATCTATCTATCTATCTATCTATCTATCTATCTATCTATCTATCATCTGTCTGTCTGTCTGTCTATCTATCTATCTATCTATCATCTGTCTGTCTGTCTGTCTTCTATATAATATCTATCTTTCTATCTGTCTATCTATCATCTGTCTGTCTGTCTCTCTTCTATCTATCTATCTATCTATTTATCTATCTATCATCTGTCTGTCTTCTATCTATCTATCTATCTATCTATCTATCTATCTATCTATCATCTGTCTATCATCTGTCTGTCTCTCTATCTATCTATCTATCTATCTATCTATCTATCTATCTATTTATCTATCTATCATCTGTCTGTCTTCTATCTATCTATCATTTGTCTATCTATCTATCTATCTATCTATCTATCTATCTATCTGTCTGTCTGTCTGTCTGTCCGTCTATTTGATAGATGTGACATTTTGCCATGTCATAAATGTAAATACATTTATAAAACTGGTCGATCGCCCATGTTTCTGAATAAGGATAAATTGTGGAGAGAGGGGGGGAAGCTTTACACTTCGTTTTACACGGTGTTCTTTTGCAGCCTGTTTAAAGGCTAATGCAGTTAGTGTTTAAATGTTGGGTCTGGTAGCAGATCCATTGAGAATTCAGTCTGACTCATGCCGTCTTCCTCCCTGTCAGGCTTAATCACACATCTGCATTTTTAAAGTTGAATGGTGGAGGCAGTAGTTGGGGGGAATACATATTGACAGCTTTTTTTCACCAGCCGTCCCTCACCACACCTCTCTCTCGATATGACCAGTGTCAGGGAAGAGACGAACAGAAGAATGGACAAGAGGCAAAGGCATGGAGGATGCTCCCCAAATAATGACTGGAGATGTGTGTGTGTGTTAGAGGGCTGAGTTAAAAATTATGTCACCTACACTTTGAATGTCAGTCAGTCCACTCCATTAGAAACACACACACACACACACACACACACTCTGTTCCAGTGCGGCTTTAGCCACAATGGATGTATAATCATCACCAAGAGTCATAGGCAATATACTGAGAATTGGATTTTTAGTGGCTGATAAAATATTACTGAGATGATTAATATTGAAAAATGCCCATGTCTCTGAGCTGTCTGTCTCTCCTTTTTCCCCCTTTTCATATCTCTTTTTCACCATTCTGTCTTCCTCTTTTATAGTTCTTGTCTTGTACCCTATTTTAGTCACTGCAAAAAAAGGGGTTAGTTTGAGTTTGCAAATGCATTTCGTGCAATAAATAAGGGTGTTTCAGTTATTGTATTTTGTATTATTTTTATTAAATATATATATATATATATATATATATATATATATATATATATATATATATATATGCCTGTATGACAATTGGATTATTTACATTAACTGTTTTCATGCATATATGTGTCAAACAGCACAGGTCAGTGGGTCACTCTCAGAACCATATACAAGATGAGCTGGTCTCAGTGAAACTACATGTCTCACAAAAACGAGAAGACACATCATGATTTTGTTTATTATATTTCCATTTTGGTGACTTTGTGCAGGAACGTATCCACATATGCAACATTCTTACAATTCGATTTAAGGCATATATTATGTTGTTGTTCTCTTTGAATACATTTTGAATTGTATATATTTTTACAGTAACTGATGCTTAGTGAATTTATCAACATTTTCTGCCTCCCCTTATATTTCTCTGTCTAAGTTTATGGGACCTCTTTGTGTCATATATTGTACTGAGCTATAAGCTTGAGCACTGTTGAAACTGACTCATGTTTAGCCTCTAGGTTATATACCCTTCTTCTGCTACTGATAATGACTCAAGCAAACTGTCGTTAGCTGCATCGTATTGTGTCTGTAGACCTCTGTTTGTTTTCAACGACTGTTGTTTAACATGCATCAGACGACATTTGGATTGAATGACATTGTTAAACCAATATCCGCACTGTTTTCTTAGAACAAAAACTTTATGCTAGTTTTGGGTATGTGTATGCTAGTATGGAGCTTTGGTATGAGGAGGAGGAGAAGAGTGAACTCAGTGGTTGTTCTCCTCCAAGGGTCCTCTACATAGTCTCTGATTTCACACCAAAGTAATCATCAGTCTACCATCTAGTGAAATAAACCAAGATCCATGGCTTTGTTTTGCACACAAATATGTTTTTGAAATGGAGGCTACGCTCTGAATCAAATATTAGCTGACTACTTCAAAGCATACTAGCTTTCTAGCTTACTACTTACTACTTACTTACTACTGCACAGTATACAATGTATATTGCTTACTATTTTTAAAAGTAGTAAATTAAAATGTAGGGGTTATGCAACAATAAACATTTAGAACAAGTATGCTACATTGTTGTCACATGACCTCATCGTGTTGAATGTGTTCAGTTATCATCTAGGAAATAAATACGATTATTTTAAATTTTTATTTAATTTTGCATAAAAAAGTTGTAACTTTTGGTAATCCTATCAAATAATAAGTCAAAATTGGAGCTGTATTTACTTTTGGTTGTCAAACTGAAAATGGTAAAGTCGAGTGCATTGCTTTGTAGGATACTGTTTTCTACACAGTTTGCTCTGATATATACTGCACATTTTGGCAAATGTAGTAGGTCATCTGCAGGGTTGGGAGGGTTACTTTTTAAATGTATTCCACTACAGATTACAGAATACATTTTACATGTAAAATGTCATTTGTAACGTATTTCGTTAGATTACTCAAGGTCAGTAACGTATTCTAAATACTTTGAATTACTTCTTCAGCACTGGTAGATTTTTTCACTTGTTTTGACTATAAAAACTCTGCCAGTACAGTAAGACAAAATACACATGTTAAAAATACATTCTCTGAAAAACCTAAATATCTTATGCAGTGTTGTTTCTAAAACAAGATAAATCTAATTGATCTTGTTTTAAGGATTGTTAGATATTTTTACAGGAAAACAGTACAAAAATTATTATCAAGAATATGATTTGTGCCCTAATATCAAAGGTCTTACTAGAAAAAAAGAAATTATGATCCAACGTGAATTTTCTTGATAAAAAAATATGATCGTGCCTGGTAACATGTGCATGTAAAATGGCTAGAAATAGCATTTTAGCTTAGCGTAAAGCTGACAATTTACACAAGGTTTATTTCTATTTCTTCTGCTCCAAACTTACTTCAGACTTCTCTGTCTGCTCGTATGAATGTAACACATCATAAGAAAGTGTTTCACTGCTTTTCAAATGCTCTTTGGATCACATCATTTATATGTATAAATGTTTTCCAACTGAAAGGACTAAATATTAAATGAAACAAATGACAATAAAATACAAAGTAATCTCCACAGTAATCAAAATACTCTTGAATGTAACTGTTTTCTAATTACCAATGATTTAAATTGTAACTGTAGTGGAATACAGTTACTTATATTTTGTATTTTAAATTCGTAATCCTGTTACATGTATTCTGTTACTCCCCAACCCTGGTCATCTGGGTATTTAATGCATACAGAGACTGTAATTTTCATACTGTGCAGAGTATACTCTACATACTATATACTGTAGAAATAGTAAGAGAAGTATGTTTTATGTATTATGTATTAGTAGTGGAGTAGTGAGTACTATTTGCACTAGATCTCAAACACTAAACTGATGGAAAACATAAGCCTGCTACATATGTACAACCCCAATTCCGAAAAAGTTAGGAGAGTATGGAAAATGTTTATCAACATAAAAAGGACTGATCTGTAAATTCCATTAACCCTCTCCTATATTGAAAGCACAACAACAACACATTATTTGATGGTTTACCTTGTGAAATTATTATTTTTTAATATACACTCATTTCAAATCAGATGATTGCAACACAGATGAGAGCAAAGATGGGTTGAGCAAGTTAAGGCTTTACTATAAAAAGCAGGAGCCATACATCAACACTGTCCAGAAGCACTGCCGACTTCTTTGGACTCGAGATTAATCTGAGATTAAAAGTAGAACAATGGAATCGTGTTTTGGGGCGCAACACGTCCACAATTTAAACAGTTTTTGCAAAAAACAGCCGTCATATTCTCCGGGCCAAAGAGAAAAAAACCATCCAAGCTGATATCAGCATCAGGTCCAAAAGCCAGTGTCTGTCATGGTATGGGGTTGTGTCAGTGCTTATGGCATGGATAACATTCACATCTGTGAGGGCATCATTACTCACATACACAGGTAAATGTCTAAACCTGCTGGGCATTACTGCCTGCCGCACCTCTGCCGGTGCCTGCTAGTTGGGGTCATCAGCTGGGAGCCACCTATCACGGATGTTTTGACCCATCAATCCCAGAACATCTCCTGGTGGTTGGGCTGCTTTTAGGGACGTCTCCCTGACACCATCCACAGCTGGACACCGGATCCTCTTGATTGCCTCTCGTTCTTGCTCTCCCGTTAAAAGAATAGTTCACCCAAAAATTTAAATTTTCTGATAATTTACTCACCCTCAGGCCATCCAAGAGAGAGAAAGATTTTCTTTCTTCATCAAAACAGAATGAAAGATTTTTAGGATTTCATTTCAGGCCTCCTCCTTTAAATAATGCAAGTGAATGTACTCCATTTTTTGACGGTCCAAAACGCATATTTAGGGTGCATCAAAATAATCCACTCCAGTCGACAAATAAAGTTCTTCTGAACCCAAATGTTTGATTATTTTTAGAAACAAAACAATACTTATATATTTTTTAACACAAATGTTCACTTCCGTACATCACTGTGATGCACACTCATGAGAGGGATGATGTAAACTCGTTGGTAAGGTCACGTGTGGAGGAGGAGGCAGGCAGCACGTCATTGTTAACAAGAGGAGCAGCGCTGTACAAAAGTTTAATTGTCTTTGCTGTAGATTTGTATTCGTATAAGTGTATTGTTCAAAATTGGTCGTTTGGCGTGTGTATCCTGGATGCTTCAACCTTCAGAAACCCCCCAAAAAATGCCCACTGGGAAAAATATGAACTTTTCACCGATTGCCTATACATGATCATGAGCGATTGAAGCTCTGGCTTATCGCGCTGAACCTGGATATCAGAACACCCCTACATTCTCTCAAATATTGGAGGGTGTGCAGTGAACATTTTACCCATGAGGATTTCAGACCATCGAAAGAAACAAAGGGTCGATATCTGAATTCATCGGCTGTGCCTGTGCTGTTTTTCTAGCGAACTCAGGTATGTGTGAAAACTTTATCATTGTCACACCTCCCTCGGGCTCTGCACCTCCCTCAGCACTCCGCTTCTCATCACCCGATTTCTAATTCACCACACCTGCACTCAACAAGCTTCTCTTCTGTGTGATATCACCTGTACCATTGATCTCCTGTGAATCTCAGTAAATGCACTCACACCTGGTTTCACTAACTACAACTTGTGTGGCTTGAATTCCTGACAGTCATATAGCCTATATATTTCTGCTAAAGAAAAAGCACAAGTAGATAATGCAACAGCATTGCTCCAAAATAAAGGATGGTTATTTACTGCAGTCATGTTTTCTTTATTATTATTTGGAAATTATTTTTTATTTTATATTGTTTTGAAATTGTTTTGGACTGTTTTGGTTTGTGAACGGCACTTGGTCTGTGGTCAGTGCAAGTATCTCTTGTAAACAATGACACACTTCCTGCCTATCTTACCAACGAGCTTACGTCATCCCTCTCATGAGCACGCGTCACAGAGATGAACATTTGTGTTAAAAAGTATATAAGTATTGTTTTGTTTCTAAAAATAATACATTGTTTGGGTTCAGAAGCAATTTATTGTCCACTGGAGTCGTGTGGCTTATTTTGATGCACCCTAAATATGCATTTTGGACCGTCAAAAAATAGAGTACATTCACTTGCATTGTTCAGAGGAGGAGGCCTGAAATGAAATCCTAAAAATCTTTAAATTCTGTTTGATGAAGATAGAAACTCAGATACATCATGGATGGCCTGAGGGTGAGTAAATTATCAGCAAATGTTTGGGTGAACTATTCTTTTAAGAAATTCCTCTTTTCCCGTCAAGACATACCATTCAACCAGGGTTCATACCCATGAGCAGACCTACCATACTTTCATGGCCACTTCTCTATTAGAAAAAACACAAGCTATCAAACTCTGCCTACCACCCATCCAGTGCCTGTCCTTAAACCAATCCTCCAACAGATTAAGTAGGAGAGCGACGTGAGAGGCAAGCCGCGAGACTGTGTCAGCTGCCCCTCCAAAGCCAGGATAAGGACCGAGTGGGTCAGCAGAAATAGTTCCTTCCCACCCTTTTCCTCTTCTACTTGTTACCTCACCACATATAGCAATTGTTTCCTATTCCTACATTCTCACTTCTGCACACCCCACTTTTCATCCTTCCTTCTTAACCATAACCAGAAGCTTCCTTTTCTGCTTTCTCTGCCATTTCCTTCAGAGAATTCTTCAACGCTGATCCAAAGATACAAATGTTTTTCAACAGGTGCTGCATTGATGTTCCAATAAAGCCTCAACACCCGACCTCCACAAGGTAAGTGGCAGCCCTCTATCCATTTTCACTGCACTCGGCAGCCAGATCAGCATATTTTAGCTTCCTCTCATAGGCTGCCTCCAGTCCCTCTTCCCATGGAACAGTAAGTTCAATCATTATGACTTTCCTAGCTAATGCCGACTATAACACTATGTCCGGCCTCAAGGAGGTGATGGCAATCTCAGAAGGAAAATTTAGCTGCTGGTCAAGGTTGACCATCATTGACCAATCACTTCCATGTGCCAGGATTGACCTTTCCTCCCTCTGTGCTGTGCCTTGTGCAGCACCTCCCTTTTTAACAAACTCAGTGTACTTCCTCTGAGGAGCATGATGGCCTTTGTTGGCCTTTATTCTACACACCTCAAGGATCTCTGCCAGCTTTCGCAGCACCTGATCATCCGCCACCTTGTGCCAAGGTGGTCTTGCACCCAGCTAACATGTGCTGCAGATTTGCTCTTTGGGCATCGCAGAGGGGATTAATATCATTAATGCAGAAATAAATGTATAAATTTTTGAGCAACATATTTTGCCATCTAGATGCCGACTTTTTATGGGGCATCCCTGCATTTTCCAGTAGGACAACGGCGAACAACATACTGCCCGGATTACAAGTGCATGGCTGCGTAAGCAGAGAGTGCGGGTGCTAGATTGGCCTGCCTGCAGTCCTGACCTGTGTCCAATTGAGAATGTGTGGTTCTTATTATTATGAACCAGAAAATACGGCAACCAAGGCCCTGTTTTGCAATCATCCGATTTGAAATAAGTTTATATTTTCAACAAAAACAAAAACAAAAAAAATTAAGTAAAACATCAAATAATGTGTTGTTGTAGTGCTTTCAATATAGCACAAGGTGAATCGAATTTACAAATCAATCCATTTTGTTTTTATTATCATTTTCCATACTGTCCCAACTTTTTTCGGAATTGGGGTTGCACAATACAGGCTCACTAATCATTACCAGACAGAAGATCTTATGAGAGTTGCTGCAACACTTACTGAAACATGATTCTGCGTATATCTGCCTTTGTCACTGTGTAAGTGTCAGAATAATTTAAAAGCCATTAATTTATGGAAAATGTTGGATAATGAGATTACCAGTGGGCAGTAAAAAGAAATGAGGAGATAAATTAACACTCAGTTAAACTGAAAATATTGACAGAGTTTCAGAATTGGTCAAAGGAGAGCTGATCTGATCTTTGCCCTGGAGGAAAAGAATGGGTCCAGAACTAAAAAATTACAGCCTATAGATCAGTGCCTTTGAGGTTTATGGTGTTGGAAAAAGATTAATAATACATGTGCTGAAACAAAGGCTTTTTTGGACGTTTACTGTGTTTTAACTGTAAGGTTACACACTGTACAAAATTATTTCCTCAATAAGTATTTAAAGGGATAGTTCATCCAAAAATGAAAATTCTCTCATCATTTACTCACCCTCATATATCCAAACTTTTATGACAAATGTAAGGCAGTGTGTTAGCCTCACTCACCATTAATTTTCATTGAACTTTTTTTTTTCTCCATACAATGAAAGTGAATGTTGACTGAATCAACCATCTCCTCAGATTTTGAGTGAAAAAATACCTTTAATTAGTTCTAAATCAGTATTGCTTTCCAGTAAAATCTAAACATCCTTAAAGTCTAAACATCCTTAAAACAAGATAGATTTATTTGAGAAACAAAGTTGTTTTAGACAGTAAAACTTATTTTTAGAGAATACACCATGAATAAGAAATTTTCTTACCCCACTGACGAACAGTTTTTCTTGTTTCAAGCATAACTTTAAATAAAATGCTCGATTTATGTTGTTAAACAAGAAAATATTTATAATTTGCCAATGGGTAATTAAATTCAAGATACAGAATAGTCTCTAAAATAAGTCATTATCTTAAACAATTTTGCTTCTCAAGTAAACTTAAAGCATTTTACAGTAAAAGACGTTTAGATGTTTTTACTGGAAAACAAGATGAAAATACTTATAATGTAATAATCAGAATTTCTTTACACTTTTTGCTGTGTATAAAAGAGGAAGTGGATTTGCTTTGGAATTCTTATAGCACACTGTGTGCGCATGAAAGTATGTAATTACCATATGCTTGTTTACATCTTGGAGAGTTTGTTTTGTGTGCAAGTGTAAAAAGAAAGATGATGACAAATAAATATCAGGTATTTATCTGTTTTGTGAGTGTGAGAGAAATATAAGGAAGGAGAGGTTAGAGGTGAGTGAGGGTGTGTTTAAGTTGTGTAAGATAAGGTAAGACAGGTGTGCCTATATACAGTAGGTATTTGTGTGTGTTGCCGCTGTGCTGTTTCATTGGACTCTGATCATTGTGCATGATGCAGAGTGACAGTGCGCAGATTGAGTTGCACAGCCACTCTAATTCTCTCCATTAATAAGCATCGTTCCACACTGCCGTCCCTTTATTAATCACAATTTGTCATCTGCCTTGCGCTCCACCCCTTCTGTCTTTCTTTCCCCTTCTCTCTCTTCCTCTCTCTGTCCACTTATCCCTTCTCTCAAACAGAGAGACATGGTCAGGCATGCTGAAAGTCTACAGCGCCACAACTTGCTCTCACTTTAAGTCCACATTCATCTTGCTGGAGGACTCTAAAGATTAATCCAAATGTTAGCCATGCTTGTTATTTAATTGCAAAAGTCATCATTTGAATCTCTAGTCTAAAGGGCAAGAATATTCCCAAATCTTTCCTGGAGCGTAGAAAGATTCTAGCTGACATCCGTCTATGGTCATCGTTCTATTTACCTTAAGCAGTTTTACAGCACTTGTCCGGTCCCTCTTCTACAGTATACTGCAACTGAAACACAAATAACAAGCATTTTACTTACATTTCACCTGGTGTAACCTGCCTATCGGTTTTATTGGCTCAGAGGATTAACTAATTGGACTTGGTCTCATTACCTTGGCAGCCTGGATTCAAAGAACTTCCTCAAAGGTAATCAATCCATACATGGGCAAATATCTGTCAGGCTGTATAAACCCAACCCTGAAGCAGTAGTCAAATGTCGGCATATCTATAATGTAAAAGGTGATGTTTACTTTTTTTCATGTTAAAGGGATAGTTCACCCAAAAATGAAAATTCTCTCATAGGCCACATACACACTACAAAGTTTCGGGAGTGACAACCGCATATAAATGCGGGAGTGAATACCCTAAATCATCGTTCCATGTGTGCACAGAATACAGGACTGACTCCCACAATTGTGATGATTGACAAGTGTAGCTAACCATCGCAATGCTGCAGCGTCTCGCCCCTGTAAAACATGAATGCCACCAGTTTAACTCTTCTTTTTTATTAGCTGTTTTTAAGAAAATAGATTATCCACTTCAAATGTTTTATCATCCGACAATGTTTAGTTAGCTGCCATCGACAGAATCGCTGTGTTTTGCTTAAGTGCATATTGTTGGGCCTCATGTACTCAGATAGAAGACAAAGGCAGGCCTAACAAAGTCGTAAAACCTAACTGGGGCCCACAGACACAGTCATAAATCTTACTGATAAAAACCGCGCCAAAATCAAACAAAGGGAGTCCAAAACAGACTACAAATCCCATGAAGCCTTGCTCAATAAAGGATCGAACTCTCAGCTCCTATTGGATGAGGCACACGACAGAACGCCCCTTAACCATGACGTCATCTAGAGTAGAAATACCTCTGAGATGCTTCCGGGATTTGCTTCCAGCAACTTTGCTCGCCGTGCGTAGATGCAGCTCATCGCTGCTCTCAGGTGTAGCCTCATGGCACAAGGAAGTAACGTCCGACTTGAAACTGTGGCCATACAATCTCCATCTCGCTGGACGAGTTGAGATTACTCTGTGTTCCACCGAACACTCAAACGGATCCGAAGGAGATCGCCGAGCAATCCGCATCTTCATCCGTTTGCCTGCAGAAGTGAAGAGAAAAGATTTCTCTTCCCTCTTCAATCAAGTCGATGTTGCTGATTTCTCCGCCAGCCCACCGAGAATCAGCAGCCGTACCGCCTGCCGACAGAGCAAGGAAACGGCCTCCCGTCATCACCCGAGCCTCGAGGAACCGACGAACACACATTCGTCTGCGTCCTCATACGATTCAAGTAAGAGGTTTATGTCTGGGCAGAGATAGAATATTATAGTGTGTTATTCTTGTGTATCAAGGTTATTGCTTGTACAGTTTACGGACCGCCGAGTCCTCTCATTGCTGCTAATAATACTCAAGGTATTACTGTAATGTACTGTTATCACGAATGAGATCTGCTGTGTTGTAGTCCAACTACATTGGACTGTTGTGTATTTCCGCCATCGCGGGTGAGACCGGCAAACTGAGTTTATCCATTAAAGAACCAAAGACCGCGGGAATGTTTACTAGCCGTCCACCGCGTCTCTGAGTGATAAACTAACAGCTGCTTTCTCTCCCACGATCGCAAAACCGGCTTAGGTGGCGCCACTTTACTCTCTCTCTCTCTCTCGTACTAACCACACACACACACGCGCGACACCTCACAAACATTCTCGCACACACTTTTGGCTAGTAGATAACTTTGTGATAAAGCTCAGCTTTGTCCCTAAGTTATCGTTCAAGCGGAGACATGCGGTAAATGGGCAGACGCCATTGACCGGCTTCTCTCCGCCCACATTCGCGGCCATATTTTCTGGCCGGAAATCTCGCTTGACGTACTCTCCAAGAGAGTCACGTCCACCATTTTGTGCGCATCCCTCCTTACACACACACACACACACATTCTCTCCCTCTCACACACACACCTTCCTCTCATGTGTTATAGGATTATTTTGGTTACCATATCTAATCATGTCACTGTTTAGTTGTAAGGTTTTGGTTTGTTTTGCATACACCTGTGTCAAATGCTGACAGGGGATGTCAGTGCTCGGATTCAAGCCTTCATTGTTTCTTTTCAAAAATTGATATTCTTCGGATGTCGATATTCCTAAGAGAACAATCTAATATTGAGACTGTTAAACTATCTGGTTATTAGTCCCTGATTCCAGGGTGGTGCCCCGGCAATATTAATCCTCATCAATATTCTATTGATTTTTGATAATTTATAATTTATAATTATCTTTGATGATTGTTGAATTTGAAGGATCAATAAGCTAGTTAATCAATGTTTCATCGATGTTAATAATTAATGATTATCTTTGATAATTGTTGATTTAAAGGCTTAAAAAAGCTAACATTGATTCTCATCAATGTTCTATTGATTTTAATAATTAATATTTATCTTTGATAATTATTAATTATTTCTAATAACCAAACCCGCTCCTGAACGTAGCGCACACATTTACTGGAGCCCCATATGAGGTTTTAATGAGTTAGATTCTATTATTTAATTTAAATATAAATTAATAACTAAAGAAATAATTATTAATTATTTCTGATAGTAACACTGATCTAAACAACCAGTAGAACCTACAATATAAATAGCTGTTGTTTAACAGTGCACAAGCTCTGGACTGCAATGTATGGGTTATCCCGAGACCGCTGGGCTAATGAGAGAAACTACAGATGAGAGAGAAAGACTGGAATATATGAATGAATGACGACATACCTCTGCAAGTGTAATTTACACCAGGAGAAGACAGACAAATCTCACACACGCCATTAATAACATTGTTCAGTTCAATTCCGTACACACTGTGTGGAATTTTTTTAAATATGGTTGTCACTACCTGAAGTTTTCAGGAGTTAATTCGGTTGTAGAATGCAGTTGTCACTCCCGTATTTTATCAAACTGTGTACAAATCGCATGCCCGAAGCCGAAACAGCACGTGAGTTTGAGCTCCACCCCATCAGGCCTTCAGAATTTCTTCAGAATCCCTCAACAGTGCAAATGAATGGGCAACTAAAGTCAGATTGTCAGATTCATCAGCCAATCAGATTGATTTATTTGTTCTTGGTGGGTGTGATTTTTAGGATATGTCCCGGTCGAGGCCTTCTAGCTGGCCTTGAGTAACGCAGTCACGCTTTAAGTGATGTACGTAATTTGAAATCTAAGAGCGCGAGATCTGTCTGACGAGTCGGCTGTCATCACTGCTGGTATTGCCGTTGAGAAAGAGATCCTTTTGGATTTACAAACACGAGATGTTCTGCATTAATTAATTAGACAGGACTGATTTTCACTTCAAGCAAATTTGTAAGTGCTTTTTGCATTGTTATAGCAACATCAGGAGTTTTCTAAGTGTAAATTAGGCTGCTGGAGCATTCAGTGTCGGATCACGTTTTGAAAAGTAGTGCTGAGTTCCATTCATCTAGGAAAGTTGAAAGATTTTACAACTTCCTACTAGGTAAAGTGCAATGGAATGCATCTTGAAGTCAGAATTACAATTTGTAGGCTCGTGCAGAAATTCTCAACTCTGATTTTGCCGAGATGCAGGGGTATGACGTCACACAAACATGTCGACACTCAGGGAGATACAAAGTAAGTGATAAGCATGACTTTATTAAGTAATATCGATAAATGAGTTAGTTTCCACATTACATGATATTAAAGCTTGTTTAACAAACGTCTGCAGAAACAGGTGTATAAAACATGGTAAATTATAATCTCTTTTGATAATCGTACACCTGAAGCACAAATGCTAGCACTGCAGCATTGTTTATCAGTTGGGTTGCTAGGAAACATCTCGAATGAGAGTCAAACCCCTGCTAAGCTAACGGGAGCGTTGCAGTTCCGAATATCGGGGAATGGAATGCATTTATGGTTGGAGATATCAAGTAAGAATATCCCACATCCAACTTGAATGGAACGCAGCATAACCGTGTACCCTGACGAAACGAAATTTATTGCAAGCAAAATTTAAATCGCAAATATTATTAGATAGATTTTTACAGGTATTATAGACCTCCTTGGTAGATTCATATGAAAAATTATGATTTTTGAATGTCTGTTTGGGAGACGTTCATTTCACAAAACAGTCAGGCTGCAGTTAAAATTAGGCTTGCTTGAGCATTAAGTGTCATTTCAAGTTCTGGCTTTCGTGCGTGGACGTGTTTTTAAAATGTCAGTTGGTATTACTAGTTAGCTGTGACATAATGTATGATGCCCAAAGGCATAGGGTGTCTTATTCATTGTGAAACTGTGTTTTCTTAATGGCATGAATCACACTGAAGTCCTAGACTTAAAATGCATGGCCCGCCACTGCAGATGTGTATGACTTTCTTTCTTCTGTTGAACACAAATTATATTTTTAGAAGAATATTTCAGCTCTGTAGGCCCATACAGTGCAAGCGAATGGTGATCAGACCTTTGTAGCTCGGATATGGATTACTTCTATGTTTCTATGTAGGAAACACATAAGCAATCCATAAGACTCCAATGTTTAAATCCATATCTTTAGAAGCAATATAATAGATGTGGGTGAGAAACAGATCAAGTCCTTTTTTTTTTTTTTACTATAAATCTCCACTTTCACATCTGAAAATCACATGTGGTGCCTGTTTAGTTTCGCTTTCACTTTCACATCTGAAAGTGAAAGTTAAAGTGGAGATTTAGAGGGGAAAAAGGGACATTAATATTGTTCTGTTTCTCACCCACACCTATTATTTTGCTTCCAAAGACATGGATTTAAACACTGGAGTCTTATGGATTACTTTTATGATTCCTTTATGTGATGTTTGGAGCTACAAAGGTCTGATCACCATTCACTTGCATTGTATGGACCTACAGAGCTGAGATATTTTTCTAAAAATATTTGTTTGTGTTCTGCTGAAGAAAGAAAGTCATACACATCTGGGATGGCATGAGGGTGAGTAAATGATGAGAGAATTTTCATATTTGGGTGAACTATCCCTTTAAAATACTTTCGCCAATCCTAGCTAAATTTGTAGAGACATCTATAAGTAAGTCATTCATAGGTTTATTCCCTGAAAAGTGTAAAAACTGTGGTGCTATCAGAAATTGCTCTATATGTTTGAACATACCAACCAGCCTGAAAAAGACAACATGGGCTCAACCAATAGCAAGTGTTTGGGGCGGGGCTATCTGTTTGGAAGATGAAGGTGTGTTCAGGAAACCTGTTTGAAAAAAGTTATTATTTTGTTCGTTTGGTGATGCTAGTGGTGCAGAAATTATACACTTCACTGTTAAAACTTGAATTTAAACCCTATTAAAAACATATAATGTAGTTCTAAACGAAGGTTTGTAATTGTCATGTTTATTCTCTTGATTCATGTCTTTTATTTTGAAATGTTTAGTTCCTGTTTCCCTTGTCATGTGATTCCTGTTTTCCCTCCATGTTCATGTGTCATGTTTTCATTGGTTTATTGTTTAATTATCTTGTTATCAGTTCTGTTTGTTCATTGGTTTATGTTCCCCCATGTCCATGTATTTAAGCCTCATGTTTTCCATTGTGTGGTTGTCAAGTATTGGATGTGAATTTTGTTTTGTTGTCAAGTCAAGCCAAGCCATAGTCAAGTCTAGTTTACGTCAAGTTCATGTTTTTGTTAAATCACGTTTATAGTTAGGGTTTTGGATTCACTTTTGTAAATAAACTGCACTTGGGTTCTCATCTTCATCATCGTCTTCGTCTTCATCATTGCCACAGCCAACATCGTTACAGAATACTTGACCACCCATGAACCCAGCAGTTTTACTTCTGTGCCTTCGTCAGGGCAATCGTCCCCAGGAGGACTATGTCGAGGACTTCTGCGGTCTAGCCTGCCAGGTGGACTTTAATGAGGTTGGCCTCCATGACTGTTCCAGATCTGGATTGAATGAGTCCATTTCTCTGGGAGGCAGATGCCGAGCCAGAGTTCCACGTCGTGGCCGCCGCCGAGCCAGAGTTCCACGTCGTGGCCGCCGCCGAGCCAGAGTTCCACGTCGTGGCCGCCGCCGAGCCAGAGGTCCACGTCGTGGCCGCCGCCGAGCCAGAGGTCCACGTCGTGGCCGCCGCCGAGCCAGAGGTCCACGACATGGCCGCCGCCGAGCCAGAGGTCCACGACAAGGCCGCCGCCGAGCAAGAGGTCCACGACACAGCAACGCCTCAGCCTGCTCCATGCCACGTCACAGCAACGCCTCAGCCTGCTCCATGCCACGTCACAGCAACGCCTCAGCCTGCTCCATGCCACGTCACAGCAACGCCTCAGCCTGCTCCATGCCATGTCACAGCCACACCTAAGCAGTGGGACCTGGAGATGGTTCCCACCCTTATACCCACCCTTAGTTCTCCTGAGCAGGCAAGGGGAACTTTCGGCCATCCGACCCCGCCTGGACCCTCCGAGCCCTGGACTTCGCCTTGGCCTGTCGGTCCCTCGACATTGCCTCAGCTCGGCGTTCCCTCGGCTCCACTACGGTCCTTCAGCCTGTCGGCTGTGCCGGGGTCCCTCGTCCCTCCGGCTCCTCCTTGGTCTGTCGGTCACCTGGCTCCGCTTTGGCTCTCCGATCCTCTGGCTGTGCCTCGTCCCTCCGATCTGTCAGCTTCACCGGGGACCTCCTTCCCTACGGCTCCACCTTGGTCCTCAGTCCCACCGGCTCCACCTCAGTCTTCCGATCCCTCAGCTCCGCCTTGCTCCTCCGAGCCTCCAGCACCACCTTGGTCCTCCCTGCCATCGGCTCCACCCTGGCCCTTCGAGTCTTCGGCTACTCTCTGGGCACCACGTTCCATGGCTCCGCCCCTCGAGCCTCTCACGGCTCCACCTTCCATGGCTCCGCCCCTCGAGCCTCTCATGGCTTCAACCCCCACGGACTTTGCCCTGGTCCCATGCCCCTCGCCCTTTCTCGCCACGCAACGCCCCACACCTCAAGACACCGCACCTACCCCCCCACCCGCTCCCTACAGAACTTTGAATTTATGTCATGTTTTACATGTTTTGTTTATGTGTTGGGGTGTTGGGAGCCACCACTTAGTGGGGGGGGATATGTCATGTGTATTCTGTTGATTCATGTCTTTTATTTTGATATGTTTTATTCCTGTTTCCTTTGTCATGTGATTCCTGTTTTCCCTCCATGTTCATGTGTCATGTTTTCATTGGTTTATTGTTTAATTATCTTGTTATCAGTTCTGTTTGTTCATTGGTTTATGTTCCCCCATGTCCATGTATTTAAGCCTCATGTTTTCCATTGTGTGGTTGTCAAGTATTAGATGTGAATGTTGTTTTGTTGTCAAGTCAAGCCAAGCCATAGTCAAGTCTAGTTTACGTCAAGTTCATGTTTTTGTTAAATCACGTTTATAGTTAGAGTTTTGGATTCACTTTTGTAAATAAACTGCACTTGGGTTCTCATCTTCATCATCGTCTTCGTCTTCATCATTGCCGCAGCCAACATCGTTACAGTAATGTTTGTTTCATGTAATACTGTCAAATAAGAAATGCTTAACTCATTAGCATGACAATTCTTCCAGCATTCTTCATCATATTTTATCTACATCATATTCAAAAATGATATGAATACTCAAATTCTGAGCCAAGTGTGGCAGGACCAACAGATTACCTGCAAATTTATGCATGCATATGAACATGTTTTACCAGAATGATCATTATTAAAATCCGTTATTTGCATGTTTAATAGCTGTTCATGATGTTACTGCCTATGGTGAGCCCTATCCATAAGAAAGATGCTTTTAAAAATTTTTTGGATCGGGAGGCCGATCTCATTGGCAAGCCTCACACACTGTGTTATTCAGATGGGGGTGCTGTCATTACAGTGCCTCGCCCTTCTTCTCCCCACAGAGGGCCTGCACTGTTTTTCTTAAGCAGCACCAGTGTTCGGGGGGAAAACCAAGCTGATTTTCATGTGCAAATGTCAGTCAGTCAGCTCCCAGCAATCACAGCTTCAACTCATCCCGAGACCTCGCGAAACGGCAGCTGAATAATTTAGCAGCCCGGTGTCACTGTGCTCAGGGGTCACAACCTTCTAAAGTGATGACAGAGAGCACTCCCCAAGTCCCTCCCATTCACTTCCATTACCACTTATTTATCGCCCCTGATTCCAGACAGACAAAGCCATGAAGCCTCACGGGGGATGGAAATCAGCCGCGCAGTCCAAACAGTGTCATAAAACATAAAAAATAAATAAACAACAACATTTTCACAAAGATCCCCTCTGGAGGCCAGTGCATGTCTGTCTGAGATTCTCTCACACACACACATACACATAAACACGCAGTAGCTGGACGGAGACACAAACTCACCTCTTCACAGAACAAAAGAGAGTTTTTGACAATGTGAGGAACTTAGCTTTAAAATTATAAAAAGAGCAGATAAAAACGATTTTATACAACCCTGGTGAGTAGGGTTTAGCCACATGGTTTGAGAGAAAGAGCAGAGGGCATATAGAGAGTAGGGAGGGAGAGGGTTAGACAAAGGGAAGGATTGATTTCTCCAGTGAAGCAGACACATTCTACCTTTCTATCAGTCACATTGAGACATTGTGTAATTCTGCGTGAGGACTCATCTTTCTTCTCAACTCCAGATGTGACAGCAACATGACAAGGGTGCATGACACACACACACACACATGCACACACACACACATGTTGGTGTGGCTATCCTTATGAGAACTCTCCATAGACATAATGATTTTTATACTGTACAAACTATAGATTCTATCCCCTAACCCTCACAAAAAATGCATTTTTACATTTAAAAAAAAGCATAGTTTAGTATGTTTTTTAAGCGATTTGAATTATGGTGACAATAGAAATGTCCTCATAAACCACATTTATAGCATAATACCCTTGCAATTACCAGTTTGTAACCTAAAGAAAAGTCCTCGTAAACCACCCAAACCCACCCACACACACACACACACACACACACACACACACTTCCAGTGAAATGCTGACACCTGACAAACCTTCCTTATAATAATGTATTTCTTAAAGGAATAGTGCACACAAATATGAAAACTCTGTCATCATTTACTAAACCTCATGTCTTTAAATGTACTTTAGTGCATACATTAGGGACTAAATTGAACACTTAATAAAGCACCAAAAGTTTTGTAAATGTATTCCATGCGACTCGTGCATCATATTCCAAGTCTTCTGAAGGCAAATGATCACTTTATAAGATGAGCAAATTGAAATGTAAATTGATATTCATTCTCAGCTGAAATCATATCATTGATAAGGTCCATAAACAGGGCTGATATACAAAATGGCAGCTACGTCTATCTATCTATCTATCTGTCTCTCTGTCCGTCCGTCTGTCCGTCTACTTATGTATCCATCTAAACATTATGTCATCATTATGTAGACAGATGTCATCATGGCAAGGAAAGCCTATTTATCCTTAAATTAATCAAACAGATATTTAATGCTTCACTGTTATGTAAATTGTTTGTTTGTTGTTAGTAGATTCTCACTTATTAAAATGGTCCATTCAGGCTTTTACATTTTTATAAATTTTCTCTCAGGGAACACCCCTGAACCCACAGTATTTTATCTGTCAAAAGGCCTCCTATGTGCCATTTGTAGGTATAGATTCTGAATGTAAAAAATATTTCAACAAAACTGAACTGCTGTCATTCAGCTTCATAACAAACTGTTGATCTTATCTTTTAATATTCACATCCAAGTGCCCTCGACTGATGAAGTCTTGAGGAAATATTTTAATCTTTTGGTAGAAAAGATCTCTCAGACCCCACTAGCTGTCTCTGGGCCCCCAATGTCCTCATCAGGATTTGTATTTATTTATTTATTTATTTACAAAGTACTATTGCTGTCAACATGGCAAGTTATTAAAAACTATTAAAAAAAAAGATACATAATTTCCTAGCCATATAACTACTTACACCATGTAAGCTACATACTATCCGGACCTTTGCTGGGGAAAAAATGTAGAGACCGGACCTCTTGGAACTTTAATTGAGTACCCCTGTTTTAGGTTCTGCACTTTTACCTCTATAGGTATAGGTATAGGTCACTAAATCAGCAAATTTGTGACACTGACCGTGTTAACTCCTTTGTACAAAAGGTCAGATTTCCTTATTTCCTTTGAAGCATACAAGATGCTCTTTGGAACATTCTCAAATCCTGCTGGTATAATATGGATATTGAAACTTGTTGAATCCATGGCAGCTTGAGTGCATGCTGTCATTAAAGCAAATGTTAATTGTGCAATACAAATTTTCACTTGTTTTCCTTATAATACATTCTGTGCAAAAAATCAAAACAAAAAAATGCTAAATACAAATAGAATCATTCTCACTAGTGGCCTCTGTTTATTCTGTACACATTTGGCAACTGGTTGAATCATGGTTTAGTGAAAGAAACAAGTCATAAAGAAGGTTTTAGGAGAAGGATAAAAATGGCCTATCTAGAGTATATGAATGAGCCGGATTCTGACCTCGCTATGCTGATATCTTGGTTAGATAAAGAGAACAAGGCAAAGGAAGGTGAAAATGACATGAGTGATCTTTTTAAATTACAGAGAGAGATTATTTGGTGACTTATGGTTGCTTGCTGTCAGAGATTTGAGGATAAATTGAAGCAAATAAGAATTACACTTTCTCCCTTACCCTTCCTCCATCTACCCCTCCTTCTCTCTCTCTCTCACTTTCCCTGTCTCTCTCTCTCTCTTTCCCTGTCTCTCTCTGTCTGCTCTTGCAAAGTTATATGATTCACTAGCTTGTGATTCACTTTTAATTCATGGCCGCTTTCAAACCGCAGTGCCGTGAATATCTTGGTGTATTTGTCTGTTGATTTGTTTAAGTTTGCTTGTCTCTAGTGACCTCTTATTTTTAGAGATTTATGTGAAGAAAATCCCACCATCATTCTTATCACATAATAATCCTAGATGTATTCAAAGATATAATCCAATTATCCAGGTGCGTAGATCCAAAAATATGCAAAGGAAAAGAATGATGAATCAGCACTCTTATTTGTGGTAAGAAAAATTATTCAGAATGGTTGCAAGTTTGAGTATGCATGTTTTTCAGATATTGTCACATATTCCTTGTTGTTTGTATTGAATTTTATGTTGAAATTCTGGTTTAGTTCCCTGTTCCTGTTTCCTGTTAGTTTTGTAGTCCTTTGTAGTTTCTTTTCATGATTGGTTTTCCCCTGATTGTTTCCCCAGGTGTTTCTCGTTCCCTTGTTTTCCCTTGTGTATTTAAGCCCTTGTTTTCCCCTGGTTTTTTGTCAGTCTTCACCTGTTTTATGTTGTACTTTGTCCCCTGTGTTTTGTTTCATTTTGTTCTGAGTTACATGGTTTACTTTTGTTTTATTAAAAAAGGCTGCATTTAGATCCTCATTCCTCTCCTGTCTCGTCACAGAAAGACTGACCAAGAAATGGATCTAGTGGCCATCAGGTTTCTACTCCTTGAGCAAGGGGACTGTCCAGTTGAGGATCACGCCCGTGAGTTTTTAGAGCTGGCAAATGTGGTGCGCTATCCAGACCGCTCTCTGGTGGTTTTCTTCTGGGCCAGTCAGAATAGTGCACTGAGGGAACTCATGCCTCCGGCTGATCTTCACTGGATGCTCAGCGATTATGTGGAGGAGGCTCTGGAACTCCTGGTTCCCCTTATACAGTGGATTATGGTGGGAACCCCGGGCCGAAATCTGCTTCCACAGCCCCTGTCTCCAAGTTGTATGATCTGCCACTGATGTCGGTGCGTAGGTCCATGAAGACCCTACCTCTAAAATTGTCTGTGTCCACGCCTGCCACGGTCAACGAGCCAGCGCCCACACCTGCCACGACCAACGAGTTGCCAGCCTCGTCCGTCCCAGAGCCGGTATTGCCAACTTTGGCCATCCAGAGGAGGAAGAGAAGAAAAGTTTCCATTCCCGAGTCTCCGCCCATGCCCGCGACCACGGAGGTCATTTTCCCATTCATCCAGGACTCTTTGTCTCGAGCCTCCCATGGCTCCGTCTTCCACGGCTCCGCCCCCAGCGGCTATTTCCCCAGCGGCTATTTCCCCAGCGGCTCCGCCCCCAGAGGCTATTTCCCCAGCGGCTCCGCCTGCTCCCCCAGAGACTCCTCCTACAGCGGCCGCCTCCCAGGATTCCTGACCCTGTCTCGGCCCTGCGGCCGCCTCCCAGGACTCCTGACCTAGTCCCCACCTTGAGGTCATCTCCTTGGTCTCCTGGCCACCCGCCCGATCTGCTCTGGTCTCCTGGCTGCCTGTCCAATCTGCTCTGGTCTACTTGGTCCTCTGAGCCTGCAGCATCGCCCTGGTCCTCCGGCTCTGCCTTGGTTTCAAGCCTCCCTGACTTTTGCCTTGTTCCTCTGTGCCCCTTGTGCCCCCCCAGAACTACCTGTTTTTCCCCCCGCACCCCATGGACAATTTGTTTTTGTTTTTTTTGGAGCTTCTGGAATCCGCTCCTTTAAAAGGGGGGCTCTGTCATATATTCCTTTTTTTTTTTTTTTTGTATTGACTTATGTTTAAATTCTGGTTTCGTTCCCTGTTTCCTGTTAGTTTTGTAGTCCTTTGTAGTTTCTTTTCATGATTGGTTTTGCCCTGATTGTTTCCCCAGGTGTTCCTTGTTCCCTTGTTTTCCCCCCTTTTTTTTTTATTTATTTATTTTTTTTTTTTGGTGAGTCTTCATCTGTATTATGCTGTACTTTGTTCCCTGTGTTTTTTCATTTTTTGTTCTGAGTTACCTGGTTTACTTTTTATTAAAAAAGGCTGCATTTAGATCCACATTCCTCTCCTGTCTCGTCACCGATATATCCCCAAAATTGTAATGGCAAATTGATTAGCGCAGCAGACATAAACACATTTGTTGAATGGTAAAATGTGTTAGTTCATCAGCCTTTTCAGTGTAGGGATGGTGCATTGCTCTGGTCTAATTAACATTCCTTGTTGCATAATATTTCTAAATCAGTAATCTGGCATCAGAATAGTGCTTGGTTTTGTGTAAATGGTGTCTGAATTATTCATCCTGTGCCGTCACTGTGAGAATGGTTGAGAGATGGGATGGCTAGGCCTCAGGCCATGAATAATTGATCATATCTGATTAAAGTTTGCCATTGATTAGTCCTTACCTCCAAGTTGATAAAAAGACACACCTGTGTTTGCTTTACTTTTGCTTTAGTGCTCTCCTTTCTGCCTTTCCATCACCTTGCTCTGGAAATATGATTAAGCATATTTTTATTCTAAGCAAAGCATTTTCAGTTGTCAAATTTGAAAACAGCAAGGAATTTTGACATTTTCTGCTGTTATCAAACAGATTAAATCTTCCACTAATATACAATAATTGTTAATGAATTTGTAAAGCATCACAAAAAAATATTTCCATGCCACTATTACATATAGTCCTGTTCACACCTTTCTTTATGTGACCCAATCAGGAAAAAGTTCAAATGAAGTGCGCAATTTCACCAAACAGATTTTAAAAGGCAAGGCAAGTTTATTTATATAGCACATTTCATACAACATGGCAATTCAAAGTGCTTTACATATAAATTTGAAAGAAAATACAAGATGTATAAAAAAAATAAAAACCAATTAAGAACATGAAATAAGAATAAAAAGTAATACATTGAAAAAGTGATATTAAAAAGAATAAAATAGCATTAAAATAAGGAGAACAGGTATTAAGAGCACGACTTCAGCTAATTGAAAAAGCAGAGAAATGATACAAATTATTATTGAATTTCTTTTCCTTTAATTTTAGTCTCAAAGGCAGATCTCAGTGTACCCATGATCAACCAATGCCTACACTGTGTATATAAAACAAGAAAATAAAAGAAAAATGAATATCTAATCTGAACTAAAAGAATCTGCTATCTATCTTTTTCCAAGAGAGACGAGGTTTTCCCATTCAAAGTCTGCAGACTATTATTTGTGCCATCCTTCTGCAGATGTCTCCACAATAATGTTGCAAAAATAATGTTCTCTTTCTTCCATGGAACACAAAAGAAGATGTTAGGCAGAATGTTGCCATTCACTTTCATTGCATCCTCTCACTTCAGACACAAATATCCTGTTTCATTCCACTGGAGAAAGAAAGTCAAACAGGTTTGGAACAACATTAGGTGTGAGTAAATAATTACAGAATTTTCATTTTTGGGTGAACTCTCCAATTTATTTGGATAGACAACTATAAGTAAACCATTCAGTTGATTTCCCCGGAAAATGATGACAGAATTCTCGTTTTTGGGTGTACTATCCCTTTAAAGGTGCACTCAGTAGCTTTTTGTTTGTGTCATCTTGGACTTACAGTGACACCTTGTGGTGTGGATGCAGCATCATTTAAAATCAATAGTTTTCAGTTACAGATGCCATTGTAGAAATGTAGTATTCACAGTCAGTCATGATTAATTTAATCCAAGAGTGGAAGTATCCAATAACAAGATGGTTACTGAGATTAAGCGAGTAGCATTCAGCTGGTCACGTGATTCTAAAATGGCAGCCCCCATGAGAGCACCCCTCCCCATGTTGAATAAAACAGCTTTTATAAGGTTACTGATATGATTAGAGTCCTCAACTCATGTAAGTGCTCATTATTTTATACAAATGTTTCAAAATTACAATTCATTCCTGTAGGAGTAAAACTTTTTTAATGGGGAAAAAATAACTGAGTGCACCTTTAAGCTGGGATAAGAGAAAGTGTTTCAACACTTAAAAAAAATAAGCCCACAATTAACCTAATTGTTGATCACAATTAGGTTCCCAACTAAGCATCATATGATTTCTATCACAGTTAGTGCTTATTATTCAGATTTAAGTGGACAAGTACATCTACCTCACTGGTTAACTCCAGCTGATTCCCTACTGTCACTAACCTGTCAGCTCGCACTAAAATAGTGTCCTAGATGCAAATAGGAGCCTAACGCTAAATGACACACTGATGGATAGCCCTGTTAATTCGTAGCCACAGAATGACTGTCACTTACACCAGAAAATTTAGCCACCGCCTGTTCCATCCAGTGTTTCTCTGTCTCTCATGCAACTCTGCTGGGAGATCACCCCAATCCGCTTGTAACCTTCAAAGCCCAACTAAGGATGGCACTTTGATCTGTCTTCCAGAGCTTAGGAAAGAAATGCATGACAGAGGAGGGAGAGAACGAGCGAAGGAGTGAGAGTGACAGGTAATGACAGTGGCTACACGTGCTGACCTTTATAGAGTGATCACAGAAGCGTGAAAGCAAAGCTCAAGGTGACAGAGAGAAGAGGGAATTTGGGGTGGCCGGGATTTTGGGGACGAGGTGTGGTAGCGTTGTGGGTTTTCAGGAGGTGGGGTTGCTATATAGAGTTTGGTAGAAGTCTGTTTTTACCCGTGTAGAACTTGGAAACATTAGCTCTGTTCCAAAACATAGTGAGCTGCCTACCAAGACAGGTTTTAAAGGGATAGTTAGGCAAAAAATGAAAATATAATTCAATTACTCACCTTTATGTTGTTCCAAACCATTATGACTTTCTTTCTTTTTAGGAACTCAGAAGAAGATGTTGGGCAGAATATTAGCCTCAGTCACCATTCACTTTCGTTGTTTCATGTTTGATGTTGTAAGTTAGCTTTTTTAAATCTGTTCCAAGATACCTTATTTTGGACAAAATCTAACTGAGGCAGCATTGCATGTATCCTTTACAGAATATGATGAGAGACATTTTGTAATAAATATATAGATAAATGTTTTTTTTTGTTTTTTAAATGTTTCATTCAATACTGAACAAATCAATATAAAAATGTCAACCTAATTAAAAATGTACTATTTAACCAGATATTTGTTTTATGTATTTTGTGTTTATTAGAATGGCACATCATTATCTGAGCCACATGCTAACGTCAAACTCTGTTGTCATCAATTGTGAGTCACCTTTGCACTTCATGTGCACATTCCAAACCACTTTTTAGGTTGCATTTTTATATCCAGTTAGGATGCTTCCTTAGAAGGCAGCTGCCTACTGTATGTGGGCAACATAATGCAAGGCAGCTCGCTAAGATTTAGAGCAGGGCAATAGGGTCATTTAATGAGCCTTGGCTGAGAAACACAAAACAATTATCTGTTCTGAAGAAAGTACAAACAAAAACACTATAATTTGCCAATTAATCATTAAGCACATGACATGATCAGCGGTTATAATATGTCAATCAGTGGACAAAACATCACAGGTACAAACGAGAGAAGACGATGATACAAAAGAAAAAATGGAGTGAGGACAAGGAGAGGAAACAGGGCTTGTCCAACTGAAGTCCCCGGTGAGGTTTTAAGTCGCTTGGCCTCCTGTCACTTCTGACAGCCTGAAGCAAACACTCCCCTTCTCTTTCCCTTTCCCCTTCCGAAAAGCCCACCACCCCACTGCTCTCCCGCTTGGTCCGGGCCTCAACAGCAGCCCAGTTGTCTGACCGAGCCTATAGAGGCTTCAGAAGAGGACGGGAGGAATACTAAGAGAGCGAGCATAGATTTTCTGCTGAAATGAAGGGATGGGGTGGAGGGTGGGGGGAGATTGAGCACAGCTACCCACATCAAACTCTCCTCTTCTTTTTGCTCTCCTTCTTCCTCTGCCTGCACTCTAGAGGGACCCTCTGTTTGTCAGCCAACCAGTCGAGCGTCTCCCCCTAAACCCCCCTCTTCTCTGCTTCTTTCTCTCTCTCTTCCTGCTTTAATCTGCCTTCACTCTCGTTATGGTTAATGGAGGAAACAGCCTGTTGATAAAGGAGTAACGGAAAACAAGCGAGAGAGGCTGCTTTGTGAGATGTGATGGAAGCTAAAGGCTCCTTAATGGAGGGAGCAGTTCCACTGCTTTGCAGTGCGATGTAGACACAGAAATAGGTGAAACTAATTGCACCAAAGAGATGTTCCTAATAAGACAGACAATGGGTGCGCAGAATTCCAATGAGGTGGGCGATAAGGAGAGAGTGTGAGAAATGGGGAATGGGATGAGCAATTAAACAGGAGGGGCTGTGGTTTAGCAAAAAGTAAACATTAAGTATGTGCTGCAATACATTAGAAGTGTACAAAGGAGCCAAAAATAAAACTCCCTCATGTTGTTGCATGCAGACGTTTGGATCACATTGTATAAATTGCAAATGTTTCATTATAGTATACTAGTTGTTTTACCAGCTTCTGATTTTTATCGGAGGTCTCTTAAAGGAATATTACGGGTTCAGTACAAGTTAAGCTCAGTGAACAACATTTGTGGCATAATGTTGATTACCACAAAAAAATTATTTCGACTCGTCCCTCCCATAATTTAAAAAAGCTAAATTCGAGGTTACAGTAAGGCACTACAATGGAAGTGAATGTGGCCAATTTTTGGTGAGTTTAAAGGCAGAATTTGAAGTGTAAAATTTTATAAAAGCACTTACATTAATTCTTCTGTTAAAACTCATATATTATTTGAGCTGTAAAGTTGTTTAAATTGTCATTTTTACAGTCATATACTGTCATGGCAACGAAGTTGTAAAATTGGCCATAACTTTACACAGAAAATGTAACTAAGAAATTTTATCAAACTAAAATTATGTTGGGCCTGGGTAGCTCAGTGGTAAAATACGCTGGCTACCACCCCTGGAGTTTGCTAGTTCGAATCCCAGGGTGTGCTGAATGACTCCAGCCAGGCCTCCTAAGCAACCAAATTGGCCCAGTTGCTAGGGAGGGTAGAGTCACATGGGGTAACCTCATGGTTGCTATAATGTGGTTCATTGTTGGTGGGGCACATGGTGAGTTGAGCGTGGATGCCGTGGTGGATGGTGTAAAGCCTCCACACATGCTATGTCTCCGTGGCAACACACTCAACAAGCCACATGATAAGATGCGCAGGTTGATGGTCTCAGACGCAGAGGCAACTGGGATTCATCCTCTGCCACCTGGATTGAGGCAAATCACTACATGACCATGAGGACTTAAAAGTGCACTGAGAATTGGGCATTCCAAATTGGGTGAAAAAAAAAAACTACAATTATGTTTACATGCATGTTGTTTATGTTTTGTGGCTATACTTTTGAAACAATGAGTATTTTAACGTTCAAAAACTGTCCCCCATTCACTTCCCTTGTAAATGCCTTACTGTAACCTCGATTTAGCTTTTTTTAAAGAAAAGGAGGGACAAGTCAAAATAAATTTTTGTTGTAATCAACATTATGCCACAAATGCTGTAGATAGAGATTAACTTGTATTGAATCTGGAATATTCACTTAAATGGACAGAATGGAGCCAGATGGTTAAGGAAGGGGTTAAAAAAATAAAGGGGTTGTGACTGTGACATCAGACAGCCGAAAAGTGAAATCGTTTCAGAGGTGGAGCAAGATATTCCAATTTGCTGAAAAATTACAAAGACAAGTATTTTTTTTTCTTTGAAATAACTTGCACAGATAAATTATGCAAAGTAAGACCAGGAATGTCCAGTATAATAAGAAATTAAATAGGATAAATCTTGATTTCATGTTGATTTAAGATGTGAATTTTCTCTTCATGGATCAATTGTGTGTCCTGACATCTTTAGACATTGCACAATGACACGGTCCACTCTCTAACATCCGTTCTCTCTTCTTATTTCAAGTTCTCTGTTTTGTTTCTCTGCTTTCCTGCACCTGTAGCATCTCTTTTCTTTCCTCCCTCTATGGCTGTTGCTCTGACCTGAGCATAAATGTGAATACCAATGCATCGGTACATACACATGCATAGTGAATTATGGATCTGCACGACTCTAAGACTCCAAGGTAATGCTTCAATGCCACTCCTCATTTATCTCTAATCAATGTAATACATACTCAGAATCAACTCAAATCAAGCATTCTGTTTTGTTGTGAGCATTCACAAGTTTAAAGATGTTTATTCTGAGTATTAAAAAGTCTGCAGTTTTCATCCAAAATTTAAAAGATACACTGTAAAAAAAATCATGTTGTTTTTACAAAAAAAAACAAAAAACAACAACAACTGGCAACTGTTGTTGCCAGAATAATTATGTAAAAAATACAGTAAAAATTTAAACAACTTTACAGAACAACCTGTAAATCTTACAGTTTAAAACTGTAGTAATTTACATGACCACGATGGCACTGTAAAAAAAAACAAATTCTGTTAAATTTAAAGTATAAAAAACCTCATAAACTTGATATTAACCTTCTGAAACTGTAAAAATCTGCTTTTTACTTTATAAGGTATTGTTAATCACCATAAGAAATTACAGAAGAGCACATGATGACATGAAGTTCACCAATAGTGGCTCTTCCAGGAGCAAACACCATTAAATATGTAGAGACAGTGCTCTCAGTGTTACTCACACAAACACAACACCATCAGGGTAACACATGCGACATTTAAATAATGCAGTAAACATTAAACTACATCAAATATAAAACAGAACACCTCAATGTACGTAACTTATATTAAAAATAATAAGAAACAACTACTCCCATAAAATATAATGAAATGTAATGGGTCATGCAGGGAATTGTGGGAATGCCCGATTATTGTTTTTTACTGTAATTTTAACAATAATTTAATGTAAAAAGTGCATGTACTCTCTTGTTAAACATAATGTAAATTTTTACCATTAATTATACAGGAAAATCTTACTTTTTACATCTAACAAATGTCATTTTTACAACATTTTATTGTAAAAACGACTGTATTGTCTTTTAAAATATAATAATGTTATTATATATTTTACAGTTGATATTCATTAATCAATTAACATTTTATTTCTGTAGCATTTTTACAGTCTTTTACCATTAAAATGACAGAAATATTTACAGTGTAGGTGAAATCGGACAGATTAATGAATGATGTTACAGATGCTTAGGCCGAAATGTACATTACGCAAGTTTATGTGAATTCTACAGTATGTGAAAATAAACTTGTAAGCTCAATTTTGTACTTTGTTATTTTTGGAAATGTGTCAAGACTACAATTCATAGCTCAATGCAGATTTGTTAAAGTGAACATTTATGGCCCGTTTTCTTTTTAAGGTCAACTGCTGTCATGGAGCAACAGTTTCCTAATTAGTTTATGATAATTTGCTAATTAAAGTATATGTATATTATAGCAACCTACCTGAATAATAACACATTGTTTAACGGTGCAGACATTTGAAATTAACTGTGTTAAGTACTGATGTTTGCAACCACCAAAGTATATGTGCACATTAAGTAGACCTATTTTCAACTGTGCCATATGTTTATATGTGCGGGCCAAGCATTTGCATCTGCATTTACTTGTGTAAATTACTGTTTGCTCTGGCCATTTTTCCTGTTTTTATAAATGTTATTTGTTTATATGGGTCCCTATTAGCTGTTAAGCTATTGCTGTTCTTAAGGGCTTCACATTTAATTCTCTTTTCAATTAAACTTTGCTACATTATTATAATGTAATAATGTAATAATGCCTTATAAAGGCATTGAGGGATCAGGCATTCTTAAGGTAAAGCCTGAGCAGCATGATCAAGGGCCGATATAAAACATGAATTTCAAAATGAGCCATTGTATTTCTGTCATGGTTTGATAAGCCACGAACTGGCTTACTTGACACTGGTCCTTGATGGCAGAAGTGCCTAAAGGGTTTTCCTCTGGCAAATCTGCACACCACAGAGATCAGTCAATAATCATTTGGATACAACTCATCTAGGTGCATCTGCTTTTACACCTAAATATTGATGGTCTGGATTGTCGGAGACCTGTGATGCTGATGACATGGGAGTTTGAGAAGAGCGGCAGTGGGAATTCATGAGAAAGATCAAAAGTCTTTGTTCCTCACTGTCTTTGATACTGCCTTCAAATATAGTCAGAAATATCGATATGACCAGTTATGTGAAAATGACTGACCAAGCAGAGTCATACAATTTTAACTAGAAAATTTTCAATGAAACCCAAGTTGTGACAATGAAAGGGACGTGTCTGCCTGAAAGATGGTGGAAAGTAAGTTGTAGGTGGTAGCGTATGGTTTTGCTACGTTTTTTTCCATTTTTAGTGCTGTATTTCAATTATATTAAAGGGATAGTTCACCCAAAAATGAAAATACTTTCATCATTTGAACACAAACTAACAATTTCCCAGCTTTGTTGATCCACTAAATACATGTGAATCAACCACACCTATTATATCACTTCCGAAGACATGAATTTAACCACTGGAGTCTGCCTTTATGTGCTTTTTGGAGCTTCCGAGTTCTGGCCACCATTCACTTGTATTGAATGGACCTACAGATGAGATATTTTTCTAAATATCTTTGTTTGTATAACTGCAGAAGAAAGTCATACACATTTGGGATGGCATGAGGGTGAGTAAATGATGAGAGAATTTTCATTTTCCTTTAAAGTGTTGTACGCGACAGAGCTTATAGTTAAGCTAATAATTTACATTTGGAGTTGGCTTTATGTAAATTAACTAACAGTTATATTGACAATGCCTTGTATTTCCAGTCATGCATGCACAGCTTCTATTTACTTACTTTTTTCCACTGAGTTCAAAAACTCAAATTTTGGTCAAGATAACATTCCAATAAGAAAAATCTAACAACAATGGTATCATTGTACTTGTAAAAAAAAAAGCACAATTAAAAAAACGTGATTTGGGAATCTGTCCCCACCATCACAAAATCTATGCCTTTCTTTGAAAATAATATATATAAAAAATACAAATGTTAAAAAATTAAATTAAATTGGTCCAAGAACACAATAAAAGCTTTTAACTTTTCAACTTTTGCTGTCGTTCATTTTTTATGACTACTTCTGTATTTTGTTTCCGATTTGAATATGCAGCAGTGGCTGACTCAAAAGTCAGAGCTTCCCAGGTGCACTTGAAGGTAACAGCACATGCACTTTGATTCCTCTCACACACTTTGCGTTTGAAAGGTTTATATATTTAAATCTACTCCTGTGGTCCCCCTCTCCCTATCAGCCTCACAGTTTCTCTGACAGGTTCTGTCCAAACCCCAGGCACACACTGCCAACCTCCACCTTACTTCCACTCCCCTTTTCCAACCCAGCAACCCCTCCCGTCCATCTCTCTTTCCCTCCTCCATGCTCTCAGAGGCTGCGGGCTATGTCCAGCCGCCCACTGCTCACTCCACGCGTGTGTGGGGGGATTAGAGGCCTCGATCGATATCTGGAGCTGTTATATGACAAGTCAGGTCTCGGCACTGCCTGTTTACAGCATATTCGCAGCAAGCCTTCTCACATCGAGCAATATGAGACAAATTGTTTGTTGTGTGTGCATGTGTTTGCAATTGCTTCAAGGCATGCAAGTGTATTTTCTCATTTAAAATCCACTCTCCAAGGTTTAAGAATATTACAGAATGTTTTGAATTTGTTATTTTACCTCTAATTGTGGCCGGTAAATGCCTTCTGTGTGATACCCGTGAGAATACCTCCGTGTCTTGAATCATGGTTATTTGCGCATTTGTAATTTGGAGGGGGGAGCACGTGTCGCCAGATTGGATTGGGTATGAGAACACGTGTGTGTGTAAAGGAGTGGCGTGCGACAGGGCTATTTTAGCGAATGCAATGCATCTTGAGGGACCCCAAAGGAAGCTTCCAGAGGCGTCCCCCAACTGTAGCAGGTGGATCGGTGGCAGGGTTGTGGGGGATTAACGTTATTCTTCCTCAAGCGTGCCTTGCTTGAAACCTGCTGACTATTACCCATACGCACCCGCACCACCCCCCCCATTGTTTGAAGTGCCACAGCACTGAGACGTCAGCCAGACCCCTTTGGTGAAGATTAGAACTGACAATGTAGCTTCTCCCTCTGCCTTGATCAATCAGCCAGTCACCAGTTCAGATCTAATTCAAAATGAATGGTGTTGGCTTGAGTGAGTTGTTTGCACCCTTCTATAAGTGCAAAGGCATTCTCTGTTTGTAAAAAGAATGTCTTTGCATATGCTGATTCAGGACATTAATCCTTTAATTTTGCAAAAGGTGCCTTTTCCATTATTCACACTTAATCAGGCCATGGGTAAACATGTAATTAGAAAGTGGTGACAGATTAAAGGAAACCTTTGTGAGAAGAACTTTTGGCATATTCCTCAGCCCATAGCACATATCACTCTGAAAACTAACTAGACCGCAAGAGAGGAAGACCAGGCCTTGATTTCAATAATAAAGTTCTCTCTTTCCCGCAGGCAGTAGGTTCAGCCCTCCACACACATCTCTGTTCTTCCAGCTCCTCCCTGGGGCACACATGTGAAGTGCGTTGGATTGTCAGGCTCTCTGATTATCCTTATCAAAGATGAAATTATTCCGTCGTTGCAAACATTCCTCTGATAATGATAGACTTTATTCATAATAGCGCCAAATTAGATTTTTGACAGGAATGAAAACAAGGCTGTGAGGACAACATGATCACATGGGAAGTCAGCTTGTTGTTTCCAAGAGTTCCAGTACCCTAGAATCAGTCACATTATGATGACTCACTGACAAGCACCATCACCCATCAGACATTTTTGTATTGGCTCCAGTGTGCTTACTTTCCTCTGTGGAGCGACCTGAAGCGCTTTGCATCAGCAGCATGGGAGACCTGCGTTCAGATCCCAAAGTGAAACCAGGAAGTAACTGCGTTCGCATAATCAGTGTTGAGTGTGATTGAGCTTGCATTCCTCTTTACTGTATTACAACCTGTATAGCTGAAAACAGCTCACTTCACAACTCACTTTTGGCACCCCTCCGTGGCTCACACCCAACAACACTTACTACTTTGGCCACTGGGGGCAGTGATTCGTATTTCAGTAAGCACAGACCGATTTTAGCTAAAGAAAACTCAACCTACAGACCTTATTCATGCTAGTGCCATCTTTGATTTTTAATGGGAATGATAACGAGGCTGTGAGGGATTGATAGACCTACCATCTCTTCAATGGCACGAACGGTATAAAGCTGTATAAAGCTCCTAGATCAAATCTGATTAACTCATGTTGTCTAGAGTTCTTTGTATACTAAATGCTCTTGGACAGATATTTTATCAATGTTTTGTCTGAGGAATTATCCAAAAACACTTTAAACTGCAGTACAGCCTATTGTCATTCCCATTAAAAATCAAAGATGGTGCTAGCGTGAATAAGGTCTACTTTTTCCGTTTTCACTGTAAGATCAGTCTGGTGAGGGATAGATTTACAGTATATTCAATGGCATGTAATGGATAAAGCTATATAAAGGTCTTAGATTCACATCTCATGTTTTCTGGAGTTTTCCATCTACTGAAGATTTTTTGGAAATATGTTTTTTCAAAGATGTTTCATCAGCTATCAAATCATTAATAAAGTCCATAAACAGCATTGAAGTTTACATCGATAACATTAAACCTCATTGGTTCTTGTGTGTCTTGTGACCAAACATCATGACATGTCTCAAGAACCAGTGGAGTTGCCACATAACGTCAATACGTTTGGCCATAAGATGCGCAAGAACCAATGAGATTTGACATACAGTATATTCCAATTTTACAAATTCATTGCCATGAAGACGTAATGCCATAAACCCTGTATATATATATATATATATATATATATATATATATATGTGTGTGTGTGTGTGTGTATCTTTCAAATATTGTCGATTAAGCTTAACTTGTACCAAACCCAGAATATTCCTTTAAACACTGAAGAGTGGTAACATGCTTTTGTATCCATTCTGACTTGATCTAGCCCTTAATTAATTAATTAGTTACTTTGTTTGTGTAACCTAAAGTATTCAGGTTCATTTAGTCATATTAAATAACATTCTTGACTTTAATAAAACTAGTTAATTTAGTTGTTATCACATGTTGACAACATTTTTTAGTGTAGTGTATAGGGCAATAGTGTTATAGTGTAGTGATTAATTAAGAAAACAATATATTTATAAACTTATATACAACCCCAATTCTGAAAAAGTTGAGACAGTATGAAAAATGCTAATAAAAACAAAAAGGAGTGATTTGTAAATTATATTCACCCTTTGCTATATTGAAAGCACTACAACTACACATTATATGATGTTTTACCTTGTGGATTTCATTTTTTTTATTTTATTTTTATGTACAGTAATTTCAAATCAGATGATTGCAACACGCTCCAAAAAAGTTGGGACAGTCGAGTGTTTACCACTGTGAAACGTCACCATTTCTTCTAATAACACTTATTATGCATTTAGGCACTGAAGACACAAGCTTGTTAAGTTTAAAAAGTGGAATTTTCCCCCATTCATCCATTATGCAGGTCTTCAGCTGCACAACTGTATGGGGTCTTTGTTGCTGTACTGTGCACTTCATAATGCACCATCGTAAGGCAGGCCAACCTAGCACCCGCACTCTCTGCTTTTTCGGCCAGTATGTGGTTTAAAGTTGTCCTGCTGAAAACTGCGGGACATCCCTGGAAAAGACGGTGCAGAATGGCAGTATACGCTGCTCCATAATTTTTACAAATCTGTCTGCATTAATGATGCCCTCACAGATGTGCGAGTTTTCCATGCCATGGGCACTGACACACCCCTGGCCCATACAGACACTGGCTTTTGGACCTGACGCTGATAACATCTTGGATGGTCCTTTTCCTCTTTGGCCCGGAGAACACGACGGCTGTGTTTTTCAAAAACTATTTGAAATGTGGACTCATCAGACCAAAAAACAAGGTTCCACTGTTCTACTTTCTGTCTAAGATGAGACCAAGCCCAGAGAAGTCGGTGGCATTTCTGGACAGTGTTGATGTATGGCTTCTGCTTTGCACAGTGAAGTCTTAACTTGCATCTGCGGATGCAGCAGCGAGTGGTGTTGACTAACAAAGGTTTACTAAAGTAATCCCAAGCCCATGTTCATGATATCCATTACAGATGAATGATATTAAGACAGTGACATCTGAGGGATCAGAGATCACCTGCATTCAGAAGTGGTTTACGTCTTGCCCTTTACACACCGAGATTTGACTAGATTCCTTGCATCTTTTAAATATATTGTGCTCTGTAAAGGGTGAAATGCCCAAAATTCTTCCAATTTGTCTTTGGGGAACATTGTTCTCAAAGTGCTGGATTATTTGCTGAATCATCTGTTGGCAAATTGACAAGTTTCAAATGATCTTGTTCTTGAAGGTCTAGGCTGTTTTTGGAGGCTCATTATGACACGATTGCCTCACCTGATTAACATCCCCTGTTTCACATTGCCTTATTTTAACTCGACAAATTGTTATTAGTCTTAAATTGCCCCTGTATCAACTTTCTTGGAGTGTGTTGCAATCATCTGATTTGAAATTACTGTACATAAAAAAACAAAAACAATTTAAAATGAAATTCACAAGATAAAACAACATATAATGTTTAGTTGTAGTGCTTTCAATATAGCAAAGGGTGAATATAATTTACAAATCATTCCTTTTTGTTTTTATTAGCATTTTTCATACAGTCCCAACATTTTGGAATTTTGGAACACAAAATGTGGACGGTTGATACTCTTTTGATACTTTATGATTCCATACTAATTGTTTGATGGATCTCTATTCAGGATTATGCAGTGCTTCACCAGGAATTTGTCTATTAGACGTGATTTAAAAATAATAATAAAAATAATAATTCTACAGAAGCACAAATCATAATTTAGCAACCACAAAGCTCATGTTAAATCTCTCTTGAAATGTTTATACTTTATCATCGCTTCCTAGATCCTACTGTTGCACTATATTCTCTTCTCAGACATGAGTGAATCAAGGAGGCCTTTTTTATTCACAGTCAGTTCTGCAGTTACACCATCACTGGAGCTTACCAGCTTATGGAATGGCCTCTGTCCCTCGCTTCAAGATCCCGCACCACAGGATCAGAATAGATCATGCGTTTGGGTGGAGTGAAGAAAAAAAAAACACGCTTTCTCTGCCTCTTAGTGTCCATCATGTGTCATGGCTGCTCCTGGGTTTTGTGTTCTGTCTGGCTGAATATCCTGCTCCAGCGGTTGCTGTTGCCTCTCTGTCCCTCAGAGGCAATATGCTCCACAGCCTTTTCTCTCAGTCCAGTTGTGTTCAGACCTACTTTTCTCCTGTCACCTAATGCACCTCTCTTTTGTTGTCTCTCCTCTCGCAGGGCTCAGGTGTGGTTGAATGACATCTATCCAGATTAGAGATGTCTAGAGGTGTTTGGACAAAAGGTAGACATCTGACCTGAGAAGTCCTCATCTTATGTTTACTATTTTGAATATATTTTGTTTTTGGATAAAATTACCATCTGTTGCAATGACTTTTATGAGGAGTTTGTGGAAATCAATCCTGGTATTTAAACCCTAAATTTCACTAGGACTATATATCTCAGTTACTGTAAGGTTTTTGGTCAAACCACTGTGTTCTCAAGTTTCTTTTTTTTTTATTATAATTTTTTATTTATTTTCTCCCCTTTTCTCCCCAATTTGGAATGCCCAATTCCCAATACGCTCTAAGTCCTCATGGTGGCGTAGTGACACCTCAGTCTGGGTGGCAGAGGACGAATCTCAGTTTCCTCCACATCTGAGACCGTCAATCCACGCATCTTATCACGTGGCTTGTTGAGCGCGTTGCCACGGAGACATAGCATGTGTAGAGGCTTCACGCTATTCTCCGAAGCATCCACGCACAACTCTCCACGTGCCCCACCGAGAGCGAGAACCACATTATAGCGACCACAAGGAGGTTACCCCATGTGACTCTACCCTCACTAGCAACCAGGCCAATTTGGATGCTTAGGAGACCTAGCTGGAGTCACTCAGCACGCCCTGGATTGAACTTGCGACTCCAGGGGTGGTAGTTAGCATCTTTACTCGCTGAGCTACCCAGGCCACCTCTGTGTTCTCAAGTTTCTTGATTTTGTATTATTTTTCTTTGTATTATTTTTCCTGATTTGTCTTTGGTTGGGGCAAGGCCAAAACAATCGTTTGATGCTTTTGTATGATAAAAAAAATTACTATATATATATATATATATATATATATATATATATATATATATATATATATATATTGTGTTTCATAATTGTTGTTTTTTTCTTCTTCTGTTTACATTTTGCTGAAAAGCCATTAAATAGCCTATGATACATTTTTAATATAGATATGCTGTGGAAGTTGGCTTTTGTAACATAACTTTTAACTTGTTTTAAAACTAATATTTTACATTTTTTAAAAGATATTCTTCTCATATCAGTGTCAGCAAACATTAGGGTCCTACTGTGATAACTGACAACATATAGGATGAAACAACAGGCCACACTGTTGCAAAAAACATGTAAAATACTTTTTTCCCGCCTGGGCAATAATAGTGTAAATATTCAAATAGTAGTAGTAGTACATATACTGTACATATATATATATATATGGCTGTCTTGTCGGGCACTTCTCACACACCTTACAGTCTAGCTGATCCCACAAAAGCTCAATGGGATTAAGATCCATAACACTCTTTTCCAATTATCTGTTGTCCAATGTCTGTTTCTTTGCCCACTCTAACCTTTTCTTTTTGTTTTTCTGTTTCAAAAGTGGCTTTTTCTTTGCAATTCTTCCCATAAGGCCTGCACCCCTGAGTCTTCTCTTTACTGTTGTACATGAAACTGGTGTTGAGCGGGTAGAATTCAATGAAGCTATCAGCTGAGGACATGTGAGGCGTCTATTTCTCAAACTAGAGACTCTGATGTACTTATCATCTTGTTTAGTTGTACATCTGGCCTTCCACATCTCTTTCTGTCCTTGTTAGAGCCAGTTGTCCTTTGTCTTTGAAGACTGTAGTGTTCACCTTTATATGAAATCTTCAGGTTTTTGGGCAATTTCAAGCATTGTATAGCCTTCATTCTTCAAAACAATGGTTGACTGATGAGTTTCTAGAGAAAGCTGTTTCTTTTTTGCCATCTTTTACCTAATATTGACCTTAAGACATGCCAGTCTATTGCATACTGTGGCAACTCAAAAACAAACACAAGGACAATGTTAAGCTTCATTTAACGATCCAAATAGCTTTCAACTGTGTTTGATATAATGGCAAGTGATTTTCTAGTACCAAATTAGCAATTTAGCATGATTACTCAAGGATAAGGTGTTGGACTGATGGCTGCTGGACTTTTTTCAAATAGTGATGGTGCTGTTGTTTTACATCAGTAATGTCCTGACTATACTTTGTGATCAGATGAATGCCACTTTGGTTTCCTTCTGAAACAGCAAAATCTGTACAATATTCCAAACTTTTGGATGGCAGTATATATATATATATATATATATATATATATATATACACAATTGCAATCTAAATTATTCAACCCCCCCCCCCCCCCAAAGACAGTAAGGATTTACAAAGGTAAGCTTTTCTGATGACCCAGAATTTTTAAACTTTACATCTATATCAGTTGAGTGACACATTCAAAGTCACAGTGTGAATATATAACCTAATATTTCTAAATAGCAGGATTTTTTAAAAATACAGCCATGTCATAATTATTCAACCCCAACTGCATGTAGCTGTTTCTTAAATATGTAAGGCTACAACAAGTAATTATTTTAAAACAAAATTAAGTCATCAATCTGCAATGGCACTTATTTAAGTTTTAAAATGTTAAGTTTAGCGTTGCAAGCAAAAATGTATTTCTATGCAAAAAATGGAATTAAAAATAAACTGTCTCAAAAGCGAATAGAGGAGATTATTTCATTACACAATAAAGGACATGGCTAAAAGTACATTTCCAAGGCACTTCAATATCCAATAGACAAAGTTGGCAGCACCATTCATACATTTTTAAAATATGGTACAACAGCAGCCTTCTTGAGGTGTGGAAGAAAGCAAAACTTCACCACGGGAAATGTTGACTCCAGTTGACTGAATATTCAAGAAGTAATTAGGAAAGACCTGTGGAGTCCTGGAAGAAGGTTTTATAGACGTATGACACTAAACTGAAAATGAGATTTAGACCCATGGGTCAGCAGTATGTCTGGAGTGAGATGACAAGGTGATTACAAGAACAACACCATCCCCACAGTCAAGCATGAAGGTGGGTCAGTCCTGTTATGGGGGTGTTTTGCGGCTGCAGGAAACTGCTATCCTGACTATGTGACTGACACCATGGATTCTTTCAGGTATCAGGCCATTTTGGCATGAAAAATTTGATGCCTTCAGTGTGTAAATTGAAGCTTGGTGATCACTGGACTTTCCAGCAAGACAATAACACCAAGGATACATCCAAGTTGTCCAAAATCTGGTTCAGGGAAAGGTCATGGAATGTCCTTAAATGGCCGTTTCAGTCCATCATTAAAATCCCATTGCAAACTTTGGTGGGATTTCAAGGAAGCAGTGGCAGCACAGAAACCAAAGAATGACAATGAGCTGGAAGCTTTTGCTCATGAGAAATGTGTAAATATTCTAATAGAGAGGAGTCCGAAGCCTGAGAACACTTACCTGAAACATTTATTTGATGTTATTAAGGATAAAGGATGCTCCACAAATGATTGACTTTGGGGGTTGAATATTTTTGACATGACATTTGTGGAGAGAATTTGTTTTTTTGTTTTTTTTTTGGTGTGTGTGTGGGGGGGGGGGGTAAACTGAACTCTTTGTTCTCAAAATCACTTGAATGTGTATTAAAAATGTACTTTGTTTACTGAGGTTTTAGTTGATGTGTTTTAATTCACATCACCAGAATGTATTGCTGGTCAGGGGGGTTGAATAATTTTGATTGCAACTGTATATATATATATACAGAAACCGACTTCTAAAAATAGCCCCACATTTAAATAACATTTTAAAAAGAGTAAAAAATTTTAAAGACCTGAAAAGCATTACCAAGTATAAGACACCTCCCCTTCGCTCTGTAGAGAATCAACAAATGGCTGATGAACTGAATGTGTTTTACTGCAGATTTGAAAAGCCCAAGTCTCACACCCCTCCCCCGCTCTGATCTTCACTTCACACACCAACACCTCCTGGAACACCCCTCCTCCCCCCTCTTGCTACTCAACCTGCACTTATGGTCTGTGAGGAGGATGTGTGCCGGGTCCTCTACAAACAAAAGACTAGAAAAACATCAGGCCCAGATGGTGTCTCACCTGCCTGTCTGAAAGTCTGCGCTGACCAACTGGCTCCCATCTTCACACAGATCTTCAATAGATCACTGGAGCAGTGTGAAGTTCCCTGCTGCTTCAAACGCTCCACCATCATTCCGGTCCTGAAAAAACCCAAACTCACAGGACTAAATGATTACATACCTGTTGCTCTCACGTCTGTGGTCATGAAGTCATTTGAGAGACTGGTTTTGGCCTATCTGAAGGACATCACTGGACCCCTGCTTGACCCCCTTCAGTTTGCTTACAGAGCAAACAGGCCTGTGGATGATGCTGTCAACATGGGACTGCATTATATCCTGCAACACCTCGACAGACCTGGGACTAATGCAAGGATCCTATTTGTGGACTTCAGTTCAGCCTTCAATACCATCATGCCTGATCTTCTCTCAGTCAAACTGACCCAGCTCTCCATGCCAACCACAATCTGTCAGTGGATCAACAGCTTTCTAACAGATAGGCAGCAGCTAGTGAGACTGGGGAAAATCACATCCAGTACCCTCACTATTAGCACTGGTGCTCCTCAGGGATGCGTTCTCTCACCACTGCTCTTCTCCCTGAACACGAATGAATGCACTGCAAAGGACCCCTCTGTCCAGCTCCTGAAATTTGCAGATGGCACCACGGTCATTGGCCTCATCCGCGACAGTGACGAGTCTGCATACAGATGGGAGGTTGAACAGCTGGCTGTCTGGTGTGATCACAACAACCTTGAGTTGAACATGCTCAAAACAGTGGAGATGATAGTGGACTTCAGGAGAACCATTAAAACCCTCTGCAAAAACAAGTTTTGCTTGCCTATTTGTATTACTGTCTGGTATTGAACTTGCAACAAAGCCTGGTTGCTCTTCCAAAACATTTCACAACCAACCTCACAGCCTTAAATTTAGAGCTTAATACAGTGCACTCTGGGCCCTTTTATAAAACTTGCGGTTAGCTTGCAGGCTTGTCCTAAATGTTATGCTATTGCTGACATTAAAATGGACACATTTTATATCTCTGGCTTGTTTGATTACCATGGGAACCAGCACATTCAGACCTGCCCCTAAACAACCAGAGGCTGATGAAGACAAATGTGCAAACCCAGGTTGGCAGAATTGCTTTCTCGGTGAGTGTGATCGGCCATGCTCGAGAAGGCGGAACCAGGAGTTGTGATTTATCGTTTCGTGTTGTCCCCAGACCACCACTGTCTGCTGCCTCTCCATGCCTTAATTACCCCAACCGTGTTTATTAGAATAGTCACACTACCTATAATACATCATCGGTGCTGAGAGGAGTGAGATGGGAAATAGCACTTGTCTGTGTGGTCTTTATATGCAAGCCGGGCAGCTATTTCGAATTTTAAAGGCTTAAACTAAAGGATGCCAGAAGAACAGATGTCAAAGGTAATACAGTGATACTTCAACCAAAGTTCATGAGAGAAGCATGTTCACGGTGGCACGTGAGTTCACGCAAGAATTCTGTGATTCTTTGGGGCCTTTTTAAGCTTTAATAACTTCACCAACTGGCATTGTTTTGAAAAGACGGAGCAGGATATTTATTAAAATGTATTTATATTTTGTGTTGTGCATAAGAAAGAAAGTCGAATTTGGAACGACATGAGGGTGAGTAAATTATGACCTTCTTTTCCTTTTTGTGTGAACTAAACAAATTGACAACACTTGCACATTTAAAAACATCCCAATGCTTAGTTAACTTTTGGAGATACCCAGAGAGAGAAAATCTACATCATGATTGTAAACAGATCCTCTCACATTGACACTATCTACTTAATTTTCCCAATAATGGAGAGTATTTTATTTAGCGTATACTTGTATCAAAAAACAGTCAACTGCAGTGCTAATGGGCATATGTAGTCTTAAACCATGAAATCTTTGTCAGTAATAAATTCAGTTGACAGATGTCACGGATTAGCCTGGTTAACACCTAGAAAGTAGGGTTTAAATGGACATATGTTATCTTGTCAAATAAATGCAATTGGGTTGGGGGGGGGGGGGGGAGAGCTAATTCTCTATTTTATTTTGAATAGGCCAGAAAGTTCAACATATATCCACATTAAATAGATAGTTCACCCAAAAATTTAAATTCTGTAGTGTTACCATTTACATGTCATCCCAAACCTGTATGTTAACCCATGTACAGTAGATGTTAGACAGAATGTTAGCCTCAGTCACCGTTCAATGTTATTGTATGGGAAAAAAAGATGCAATGATAATGAATGGTGAATGAGGCAAACATTCTACCTAACATTTACTTTTGTGTTCTACTGAAGAAAGTAATACATGTTTGGAACAACATGAGGGTGAGTAAATGATGACAGAATTTTCAGGATTAACTATCCTTTTAAGCCAATATGGATTTATTTTCCAAGTTTTAAGTAGAACATCTGTATCACAGAAAGCTCATAGGACATTTATGAATGGCAAATGTTTTTGTTATTGTTCAAAACAATGCTGCTACTTTTAATACAGCAGTCAACTGAAATTACATAGACTTTATGCTATTTTTATTACAGTAGTTCTGTAGGCAGCATTAACCCTTAAACGCATATCTCGAGTCTTTAGTGACTGGGGACCTCATTCCACCCCCTGTACCTTGCCCATTTTTTGGAGTTGTGCCCACACCTTTTTAGTATTCCTCAACCTTATTCCTATAAATAGTGTAACACCCCCCCAAAAAAAAGAAAAGAAAAAAGTGCCAAAATTCCAATATATATATATATATATATATATATATATATATATATATATATATATATATATATATATATATATACTGTATATGTAATATTGTCGCTGGCAATGACAAAGTCGATGAAGTGTAATGAACTCAAGTGCAGTTTATTAACAAAAGTGATATCCAATAAACCCTAACTCCAAACATGACTACAAAACATGAACGACTTAACTAAACTTGACATGACTATAGACTTGACATAAACATGACTTGACCATGGAAACAACATTACACAAACAATACTCGACAATGGAAAACATGAGGGTTAAATACTTGGGCTAGGGAGAACACATGACAATGAAAACCAATGAACACTTAGGACTCTAAACAAGATAACAAGACTGCTAATAACCCAATGAAACAATGAACCAATAGGGACAAGACACAAGAACATGGGAAACGCATGACACGATCACATGAAAAGGAAACAGGAACAAACATGGCATGGAAAAATTGATCAAAGTAAAAGACATGAACAAAAACACATACAACCCTGACATATCCCCCCCTCTAGGGGCAGCTCCCGACACCCCAAAACAAAAATATAAGGCGACTTGATGTGGTTACGTGGCAGGACATGGAAACATGGTGAAACAATGTGTGGGGCATGGTCTGGTGAAAACATGCCATGATCATGAGACCAGGGTGAAGCCTGTGGGGGGTGGAGCCATGGAAGGTGGAGCCATGAGAGGCTCGAGGGGCGAAACCATGGAGAACTGGATACCCGGAGAGTAGCCGAAGGCCAGGGTGGAGCCGGAGTCAGGGAGGACCAAGGCTGCGCCGGAGGCCAGGAGGAGCAAGGCGGAGATGGGGGATCGGAAGACTGAGGCGTAGCCAGAGGATCGGAGAGCCAAGGCGGAGTCAGGTGACCGACAAACCAAGGAGGAGCTGGAGGGACGAGGGACCCCGGTAAAGCCAACAGGCTGAAGGACCGTGGTGGAGCTGAGGGAACACAGAGCCGAGGTGATGTCCAGGGCTCGGAGGTTCGAAAGTTCTTGTCTGGGATATCTCAGAGGGTGATGATCGAGCCGGTGGCTTGGGGGAAACCAGCTGATCAGGAGAACTCAGGGTGGGCACAAGGGCGGAAACCGATTCCAACTTAAATAGCCCAGTGAGAGATGGCTCTGGAACGGACGAGGCTTGGAATGCTGGCTCTGGGACAGACGGGAATTGCAACGCTGGTTCGTTGACTGTGGCAGACGTGGGCGTTGGCTCGTTGACCATGGCAGGCTTGGGCGTTGGCTCGTTGACCAGAGGTGAGCCTGAAACATTGCATGGAGCAGACTGAAGCATGGCTGTGACATGGCATGGAGCAGGCTCAGGCGTGGCTGTGACATGGCATAGAGCAGGCTCAGGCGTGGCTGTGACATGGCATGGAGCAGGCTCAGGTGTGGCTGTGACAAGGCATGAAGTTGACTAAGTCATGGCTGAAGGTGGCGCAACTCAGCGGCCATGACTTGGGACCCTGGCTTGACGGCCATGACGTGGGACCCTGGCTTGGCGGCCATGACGTGGGAACCTGGCTTGGCGGCCATGACGTGGGAACCTGGCTTGGCGGACATGACGTGGGACACATATTCTCCACATATTCCTCAATGGAAACATTTTCTTGGCATAGGCGAAGTAACTGAACCGCTGGGTTCATCTTAATGTGTCGAGTATTCTGTAACGTTGTCGCTGGCAGTGACAAAGATGATGACGTGTGATGAACCCAAGTGCAGTTTATTAACAAATGTGATATCCAATAAACCCTAACTCCAAACGTGACTACAAAACATAAACATGAACGACATGACTTGACTTGACTTGACTTGACTTGACTTGACAATGGAACCCACATTACACAAACAATACACGACAATGGCAAACATGAAGGTTAAATACTTGGTCTAGGGAGAACACATGACAATGAAAACCAATGAACACTTAGGACTCTAAACAAGATAACGAGACTGCTAACAACCCAATGAAACAATGAACCAATGGGGACAAGACATAAGAACATGGGAAACACAGGACAAGGTTACATGACAAGGAAACAGGAACAAACATGGCATGGAACAAATTTATCAAAGTGAAAGACATGAACAAAAACACATACAACCTTGACAATATATATATATATATATATATATATATATATATATATATATATATATATATATTTTTTTTTTTACAATTGCTTAAATAATAAAAGTGTACAGTATAGGGTTATTAGAGACCCTAGTTATGTAATAGTGTCATTTTGTTTTGTTTCTTGCGCTTCCACAAATCATGTTTTTATGATTATTTCACATCTATATAAGTTTACTATCACAAGATATCTTTTTCCTTGTTTATTACAAGACAAATGAGTACTATATTCAAATGACTATTTCATGTCGATTTTCTGTACAACAGTGAATTATCAGTATCATATATGCGTGTATACATAAATATTATACATGCTATTTGTTACTCAAGGTGGCTCTGTTGTTTCAGTGATTGGCTTGATTTACATTTCACATTGCTATTTGATGAAACAACAGCATTCAATAAACTATAGTGAGTACAACACATGAACAGTATGATATATTTTGACATTTGGGTGTACTGCTGAAATTATTAAGTTGTGCATCTATTTAGACTCAATAAGTGCCTGAGAAAATACATATGTGTAGCTTATGTTTTTTGTGTAGCTCAATATGTGTTTGACAGCCAGCTGCATCTCTTGAAATTTCAGTATGAAAGGAATGAATCCTACGTGCCGGTCTCTAAAGACCAGGGTATGTAATATGGTGAAATAACCATACATTTAAGGGTTAAGTACTGGCCTCTATGAGACTACATGGTGCACCTCAAAACAAGAAACTCTGATGAAACAAACAAACAGAAAATAATGTTCTTTTTTCTAACCACTTCAACAATATGTGAAAAATACTGCCGGAATATGACATCAGGACACTTAAGAGTTCAGTAGCGTTCACAGTATTAATAGTTCCTGAAGGCGATGGCAAAAGGTCTCAGCACAGTCACCGGAAGTGGCTTTTTTGTCAGGGTGCCCAGTCCAGTTAGTCTTAATTATCTAGCCAGAGGTCACTGATGTTGTTGGTGTCTAGTTGACACTAATTGGCCTAAGGTGAAGAGAGCTTTCACTATGCGACAGAGAGTGGAAGGGTCAGGGAATGAGGTGGGCCATGGCAAATGGAGACAAGGATGAAAATAACCATGGAGAGCAAAGTGTGTCGATAATATGTGTGGAGACAGTTGCATGAGATGCAGAGGAAATAGGGTTGTGTACACACAGAGAGTAGAGATCATTAAAGACTAGCCAATGCAGCATCTTTGCTGAAGTTGCCTTATTGATTGGTATGGTTTATTTAAGTTGGGACAAGTGGTTGGATTATTTAGAGGATATGAGGGAAGTTTTGTGGAAATGGAGGTATTGATTTTGTCCAAGAAAATCACATGAAAAGGTGCCACCAGAGTAGAAAGGAAGAGCTTGTGTTTCTCTTATTGATGCATTGTGTTAAATTGCAAATCCTTGCTTTTAAAGTAAGTAGGCTATGAAAAATAAAACATTGTCAAATATATCATCCTGATCATCTTATTTGAATAAAATGATTTCTGTGCCACTAGCGATAATATTGGAATTACAAAAATAATGACTTTTTCCAAACAGGCTTCCTAAACACAATGTCTTCCATTGTTCGAACAAACAGGTATTCCTGCCCCTTATTCAGGCAATTGGCTGGGCCAGAAGACATGTTAGACAGCTCAAAAATACAGAGCAATGTTCTGAAAGCACTACAAAGCCCACAGTGTTTACTCTCTTTGAGAAGTCAGCCCATAAATGGCTTATTTACAGTTGTCTGCACATTGAAGGAGAATGTATTTAAAGATAATATTCTGGATTTAATGCAAGTGAAGCTCAATCAACAGCATTTGTGGCTTAATGTTGAGTACCAACAAAATAAATAAATAAATTTACTCGTCGTCCTTTTCTTTTAAAAGAAGAAGCAAAAATCGTGGTTACAGTGAGGCACTTACAATGGAAGTGAATGGGGACAATTTTAGAGGCTTTAAAGGCAGAAATGTGAAGCTTATAATTTATAAAAGCATAATTATTATGTTAAGACATGTATTTTTTGAGCTGTTGTTTAAATCATCGTTTTTGTGATTGTTTTCAGGGCTGTATGATTTACAGTGTTATGTCGTCATAGCAACAAAGTTGTAAAATTGGATATAACTTTACACAGAAAAGGTTAGTTAGCAATTTTATCACACATAATGTAACATGTTGTTTACATCTTGTGACTATACTTATGACACAGTGAGTATTTTAATGTTTACAGTTAGGCCCCATTCACTTCCATTGAAAGTGCCTCACTGTAACCCAGATTATTGTTTTTTTTTTTAAGATAAAGAGGGACTAGTCAAGATTATTTTTTTTTTTTTTTTTTTTTTGTGGTAATCAACATTATGTAACAAATGCTGTCAGTTGAGCTTAATTTGTGGTGAACCCAGAATATTCCTTTAACATAAAAAAAAAAAATTACAGATTTCAATTTTAAATAAAGGGAACTTTCAAAGTCCTGTGTGTCATTTTAAAAGAAAATTGGTTTCCTTTGCATATCAGTACAGTAAGTTATATCAACTGTTCGGTAGGTTTCTGAGTGGCTGGCCATCTGCAAAGAGTAATGAATATTCACAGCTAAGCTTGTGCACAAGTGCATACTAATAACTTCTCCTATATGAATAACATTCAGTCATCTTAAAGGAATAGTTCGCCAAAAAATGAAAATTGTCTCATCATTTACTCACCCTCATGCCATCACAGATGTGCATGACTTTCTTTCTTCTGCTGAACACAAATATTTCCAGAAGAATATTTAAGCTATGTAGGTCCTCACAATGCAAGTGAATGGGTGGCAAAACTTTGCAGCTCCAAAAGCACATAAAACATCATAAAAGTCATCCATAAGATTCTAGTAGTTTAATCCATGTCTTCAGAAGTTATATGATAAGTGTGGGTGAGAAACAGGTCAATATTTAAGACAATGTTTTTCTATCAATCTTCACTTTCACATTCTTCTTTTGTTTTTGGCAATTCACATTCTTCGTGCATATCACCACCTACTGGGCAGGGAGGACAATTTATAGTAAAAAAAAAAAAAAAAAGGCCTTAAATATTGATCTGTTTCTCACCCACACCTATCATATTGCTTCTGAAGATATAGATTTAACCACTGGAGTATTATGGATACACATAATACACACAAGTCACACAACTCAGGGATGGCATTAGGGTGAGTAAATAATGAGAGAATTGTTATTTTTGGGTGAAGATCTGTTTAACGGATACTTTCCCATATACACCTATCAGCCACAACATTAAAACCACCTGCCTAATATTGTGTAGGTCCCCCTCGTGCCGCCAAAACAGCGCCAACCCGCAACTCCGAATAGCATTCTGAGATTATATTCTTCTCACCACAATTGTACAGAGCGATTATCTGAGTTACCGTAGTCAGTTCGAACCAGTCTGGCCATTCTCTGTTGACCAATCTCATCAACAAGGCATTTCTATCCGCAGAACTGCCGCTCACTGGATGTTTTTTCTTTTTGGCACCATTCTGAGTGAATTCTAGAGACTGTTGTGTGTGAAAATCCCAGAAGATCAGCAGTTACAAAATTACTCAAACCAGCCCATCTGGCACCAACAATCATCCAGTCAGGAGCTTCAGTTAATGTTCACATCAACCATAAGAATGGGGAAAAAATGTTATCTTAGTGATTTGGACCGTGGCATGATTGTTGGTGCCAGATGGTCTGGTTTGAGTATTTCTGTAACTGTTGATCTCCTGGGATTTTCACGCACAACAGTCTCTATAATTTACTCAGAATGGTGCCAAAAACAAAAAGCATCCAGCAAGGGGCAGTTCTGTGGGCGGAAATGCCTTGATGATGAGAGAGGTCAACTGAGAATGGGCAGACTGGTTCAAACTGATAAAGTCTACAGTATCTCAGGTAACCGCTCTTTAAAATTATGGTGAGAAGAATAGCATCTCAGAATGCAGTTCTGAGTTGCAGGTTGGCGCTGTTTTGGCAGCACGAGGGGGACCTACACAATATTAGGCAGGTGGTTTTAATGTTGTGGCTGATCAGTGTATGTGGTGTAACCTGTTAGTTATTAAACAAAAACAAAATGATACATAGCAAGATGAGACAAAAAGAAGATAAATACATGTAAAACATTACAATCTATTAATAGTGTAGTAATGTGAAGTATGAATGCTATTTAATAGTGTATTACAACATGCTGTGTGTCATTGTTTTAAAATTTGTATTCTTAAGAATAAACAAGATGTCGTTTTCATTAATGTCGACCCACTTAAACCACAGCGACACTCAGACCTAATCTACCAATAGATAAGACCAGTCTTTTTGTGTTGGGGTTATTTTGGCAAACCAAAACATGTTAGCATAAATTATGCTTAATTTATAACTAGAGAAAATGAGATTGTCAGTCAAGAATATTTCAAGAATCTGATGGCATGATATCTGTTGTACTAAAATACAAAATGCTTTAATACATCACAAAAAAATGACAAAATATGACACTAGTAAACACTGTGATTTAAAAAACTGTTTGTGGTGTGCAAGAATGTGATTATACTTGAACTACATCTACACAATTTTTTTTTAAAGATAATAGCTTAGTGACTTAAGAACTCTCAAAAGAAGCACTATGTAAATGCTCAGAGAGTTTTGAAATCAGATCTCTGGTTTATCATGTCTGTGAATATTTTTGCAGTTTCACATTTTATGTGGGCCATGGCATGACAAAATGAATTGCCCTTACACCAGATCAGAAGGACGAGAGGGCAGAAACAATCACAGAGGTTTCCTCTTACATCCCAACACTACAATAAAAAGGATCATCTCATAGAATGCTGGAATCACACTGGAATGTATAGAGCAAGAGAGAAACAATGATTACAAGAAGCTTTAAGAGGCATGCTCATTTAAATTCAGACATCAGCTTATAAAAAAGACTATTGATATGCAAAGTTACAAATTGACTGTTCTAATAACACTATCAAAGGTCACTGAATTACTCAGCTGAGCAGAATATGTAAAGAACAGCTCTCACAAATGCCTTTAACTCTTTCCATTATCAGAGGGAATGTGTGGAGATACAGAAAATGCTCTGTGTAAGATGTTTTATCTCTGGTATTTATCTTTCACAAAACAGGAGACTCATGAGAGTAGCAAACAGGATGAAAGTTGCAGTCTACTGACCTACAGAAGCCAAAGATCCACCAGTAGATACTACAGGCCCATTGCTCAAACAGGAAGAAGAGCAGAGCCACAGAGCCACTGGCATGACATCCGATGGCTGTAAAGTCACGGTTAAAAAAAAAAAAAAACACACTTCCAGTACCGGTTATATGTGTCATATCTTAAAAATGAAAAAGACATTCAGCAACGACAAATTGCTATCAAGTGTCATAGTTGAACATAATAATTAATAATGAGTAGCACTGAATTTTCTTTCAGTAAATTTCTTTCATAACTGCTCACAATTATTTCTAATGAAAGTAAAGAGATCAAATGTATCTTATGGCATGCAGGTCTGATCACCACTCGCTTGCATTGTATGGACCTACAGAGCTGAGATTTATTCTAAAAATCTTTGTTTGTGTTCTGCATAAGAAAGAAAGTCATACACATCTGGAATGGCATGAGGGTGAGTTAATGATAAGAGAATTTTCATTTTTGGGTGAACTATCCATTTAAGGCCTTTTATGGATTAGCACCTTCATATTAGACCAAAATAACCAATCATTATGTTCCTGACCCGTTTGCAGCCTCAGGTCCAGTGCTGGAAACTTGCTTGTACCCAAGTTACGACTGTCTACTGTTGGTGGTAGGGCATTCAGCATTGCTGCACCAAAGCTTTGGAAAACTCTGCCCCAAAATCTCTATGAAATTACATCTCTCCAGATCTTTAAGACCCAGTTAACAACTAATTCATTTACACTATGTTTTTCAACTGACTGATCTCTGTAAATCAGTTGTCTCTGTATTATACATGCCTCCTTTTTGTGTTTTGATTATGTATGCTCACTTACAAGTTTGAAATGACTTTATATGTTAATTTCTGTTTTTGTGTATGCTTTTTAAAGCATCCTTGGGTCTTTGAAAGGCCCTATATAAATAAATATTATTATTAAAAATTATTAAACAAGTCTGATTTGCTATCCAATGACATCTGTTGACTGAGTCTGCAGTACCGATGAGCAACAGATAAGGATACACAGAAGGGCTTGATTGTTGTTGAACATAGAGACTCCACAGAGGAACCCAATCAGTTCTATGGCAAACAGGCCCAGGGTGACAGATAATGCCACCACAAGCCTACTCTCAAACAGAATGAAAACAAATGAGAGATTAACACTTTTACACTATTAAGCAAAGCAAATACAGAATAAAGAATGCATGTGCTGTGCTGTGTGTTGCTCTTACCGTGTGTCCTCTAGCCTGTAGTCTTCATTAGTGTAGTCTAGTGGTACGCAAGCCCTGACACTGTTCTCCTGTAGAGTGGTTCAGTTAGTTATATTTACACACAAACACTGTAATGGGTTGCTTGCACCTGCTGGAAAACCCAGCTTAAACTGGTAGCTGTGTTTTGGGACATGATAGCTGGTCGACCAGCTAAGTACCAGCTTGGACCAGCTACCATGTTTCAAAACACAGCTACCAACTTAAGATTGATTTTCCAGCATGGTTCAGATACATAAACTTTAAGTTTAATACACAAGTTCTTACCCTGGACCAGAATATGATGATGACAATGACAAGATGCGCGATGAGAGTCAGGAAACGGGCTGGCACCAGGCTGCTTACCCCCGACATTGAACTAGGCAAAATAAGACATGTGAGATATTTGCAAGCAAACAGACCCTTTAATCCTTCATTATAACACATGAAATGTATTAGCGAATCGACGTACAATGTACTTGATTGTACAGACTTGACAGATAACAAAATGATAAACTTTATATAACTGTATTATTATCTCAAATTCTAAAGTAATTCTGATCAGTTCTCCTCTACAAAAGCTTCGGGTTGCTACGACAACACTCTTCTTCTTCTGCTTTGCGATTTAGTTACTCGCACAGACAATCTATCAGCTCTATGCCGCCATCTGCTGGCAGGAGCTGCCCGCTCATGCATTGTTTTTGCATATTTTTGTGTTATAGAGGTGAAGGCTTCTGTCGTTTATGATTCATATTGCTGTGTGTGAAATTGTAGCTGGTCTGTGACAATAATAGAAGGGTAAAATACTTATTTTAAGGCCAATTTAATCTCCTCCCTTGAACTGCCCTCATTCTCAAATGCCGGCAGCTCCATCTATTGGACTACTTCAACGACTACATGTCAAACTTGGATTTACTCTGCAAAATAATTACAGTCTTCCGGTTTACTGGGATGCCTCCAACTAGCATTCGTTGTGACAAATACATGATGCACTCTGTATAATTTGTAATAATTTAAATACTGAGAAAAAAAATACAAACTTTTATATTAACAATTCTAAACATGGAAATCAGGGGTGTAAAAAGTACTCAGAAATTATACTTAAGTGAAAGCATGGATACTGAGTGAAAATTTTACTCAATTAAAAGTCCAAGTATCTATCCAAAAACATACTTGAGTGAAAGTAAAAAAGTATTAACATTAAATTGTACTTAAGTATTAAAAAAGTAAAAAGTAACTTTTTTCCTAGCTAGAATGAAATCAAGAGAGGAGATTGTGTGAGAGAGGATGTTGTTAAATCCGATTGGTTTGTTATTGGAGCCTTTTTCCTGTCTCTGATGACTGTCATATTTCTCCCCCAGTTGGTATTCACAACCTGGTCAAAGAATCATGTTACAATAACAACACGTTTGCAAAATGATGTTTTTGTGGCCTGTTGTATGTAATGCAGCAATTTCCTGGTGAAATGAACACTAGAGGCGCTAATACAACAATTACGTGTATCCCCTTTCACTCAAATCACGAGTAAAACGGCAAATTATCAGTTCATAAACACAAACTTATCGCTCTGTTCCTCACACAATTGTGTCTTATGACATCTAAACACTTTTACTATAGCGCATGACTCGTTTTAACGTTTGCATTACATAACCAACTACATTTACAAGCTTGTTTTAGTGTGATAAAATTTTGTGTTAGCTCAACTGATAGAGTGTTGCATGTGCAAAACAAAGGACCCGGGTACGAGTCCTAAAGAGCACGCGAGTCGACACGTGACCTGAAAGTGTCATAGAAGCACCACAAAATTATGTGGTTGCTTCAGAAATTGTGTTTTTCATCTCACATTTGCTTTTCTGACACTATCGGTTAAGTTTAGGTTTAAGATTTAGGGTAGGAAGGTTTTGTTCGATAGAACATTAACTTTAAAAATCTCATCTGTTCAGAAGAACATTTCACTTGCTTTTAGCACCACACATTGGACATTTCACTTCTGAGACCTGTAATGAACCACATAATTTTATTTTGCAAAAATGTTGCCTCAGTCACGCAATGTTCGTTGCATGGGAGAAGACACTCACGAATTGTGATGTCAGAGCACCCAGCCTCTTGAGACATAGAGAAAGATATAAAAAAAATAATAATTCAAATGAAGCTTTGAAGAAAGTTAGTAATGTTGGTTTTGTGAATTGTTTTCTGGGGTTTGCTACAAAAACTTGCTGTTGAGCAGATGGATGAATTCAATAAAATTCATAATTTATATTCACTCAGATTCCATTCTTTTTATTATTATTATTATCAGGCCTATTACCATTGCTGGTTTTATAGTTGTTATTATAATTAATAGTTGCCTAAAAACAACAACAACAACATGAAATTCCAACTCTGCAGATGATCCGAACTCCATACAACCGCCGTGCGACACTCCATTTAAAATGACTTACCTCTGGCCTGTCATCTGTTGTTTTTTGGATGAAGTGTAATGGTGGCTTCAGTCCAGTAAGACATGATGTGCAAAAATGTAATGAGTACTTTTGAAGTTTAAATAAAATTGTAAGGAGTAAAAAGTACAATTTTTTCTTTGAAAATGTAATTAAGTAAAAGTACAAGTATTCTGTTTAAATTGCACTCGAGTAAAGTAAAATTCCCAACAAATACAATACTTAAGTATTTTTACTCAGTTACTTTACACCCCTGATGGAAATTTATTTGACTGTCACAGTTTGATACATCGAGGCCCTTGATCCAAAAGCTTGCTGAAATGCATGAAATTAGATTGTAGACAAATATGTCTAAGTTGTGCCTATGTATGAATTTCTTTACAAAACTAAAGCTACAAAACATAAAAAAGCAAGTGCCCAAAATATAATAATAATAAGAAGAAGAAGAATGAGAATAATAAAAATAATAAACATATAAACAAAAACGAAATAATAATAATTATTATTATTATTATTGAGTATAAAAATAATACAATAAAAATATGTATTAATGATTAATGAACAAATATAAATTGTACCTATGTATACATTTTGTCACAAAACTCAAACTACAAAACAAAAATGAAAAGCAGGCAACAAGTGCCCAACATATAATAATAATAGTAATAAATATAATAATAATAAACATATTAATAATAATGAACATATTAATAATAATAAAATAATTATTATTATAAATCTATGATTATTTAATTATTATTACTAATCGTAATAATAACATGTAAATGATTATATTTTTATATAGCGCATTTGTAAATCTCAAGTTCACTTTACAGAGCCATAAAATGGAAACTCCTTCAAGACTGTTGGAAAAGCATCCCAGGTGGCACCTCATGTTGGTTGAGAGAATGCCAGTTGTGTTCAAAGACTGCTAGGCAAAGGGTGGCTACTTTGCTACTATACCTAAAAATATAAGATAGTTTTGATTTGATAAAAAGAGTTTGGCACTGCATAATCCCCATGCTTCCATTTGTATAATTTCATTGTTTTGATGAGTTTACTATTATTCTTGTGTAAATTAGTAAATAATTAAAACGAGTAGGTTTTGTGTCCAAACTTTTGACTGATAGGTCAGTTGTTTATATGTACTGGACCCAGTTCACTGTCTGATATGCCCACTACAGCCATAACAATTTATGCCAAAAAAAAAAAAAAAAAAAAACAAACTTAATACTAAATACTTTGGAATAATGTACAGATTTTGCTGTTTCAGAAGGAAATTGGTACTTTATTTCACCAAAGTGTCATTCAACTGATCACAAAGTATAGTCAGGACATTACTGATGTAAAAAACAGCACCATCACTATTTGAAAAAAGTCATTTCTGATCAAATCTAGACAGACCCCATTTCCAGCAGCCATCATTCCAACACCATATCCTTGAGTAATCATGCTAAATTGCTAATTTGGTACTAGAAAATCACTTGCCATTATATCAAACACAGTTTAAAGCTATTTGGTTTGTTAAATGAAGCTTAACATTGTCTTTGTGTTTGTTTTTGAGTTGCCACAGTATTCAATACACTGGCATGTCTTAAGGTCAATATTAGGTCAAAAATGGCAAAAAAAGAAACAGTTTTCTAGAAACTAATCAATCAATCATTGTTTTGAGGAATGAAGGCTATACAATGCTTGAAATTGCCAAAAAACTGAAGATTTCATACAAAGGTGTACACTACAGTCTTCAAAGACAACGGACTATACACTGTGATCAGTTGAATGCCACTTTGGTAAATAAAAGTACCAATTTCTTTCCATAAGAGCAAAATCTGTACATTATTCCAAATTTTTGGCCACCAGTGTATATCAATTACAAGCAATATGCACAGAATGCATGTCTGGATCTGGGGCTGTCTGCTGACGGGCTGGTCCTGGAGTTGGCTGAGGGTCAATCTCATCTTCTTCTTCCAACTCACTGTCAGACTCAGAATTGAGGCATGATCCTCATATTTGGGAACAAAAATATTCACATTCATCCAAAGTGGAAGGCATTTCTACACCTTTTTTACATACACACGGTTCCACCCTTTTATTACTGTACCTTTTACCTGCACCACATCACAATCAGAATGAGCTTTATTGCCAAGTATGCTTACATATACAAGGAATTTTTCTTGTTGACAGAAGCTTCCAGTGCACAAACAATATAATAACAATACAGAGATAATAATAATAAAAAAATAAAAAAGCCAATAGAAAATATAAGTATATTTAGAAATACACAATAAGACGATATATATATATATATATATATATATACAATCTGTCATATACAGTACAAGGGAATGTGATGCAGAAGAGCTACGATATGTTAAATAAATATAATTGACTAAGCTGTGTATTGCACTTAATTATTGCACAATGCGGCAGTTTTAACTGTTCATGAGATGGATAGCCTGAGGGAAACAACTGTTCTTGTATGTAATATAACCAAATGTGTGTGTGTGTGTGTGTGTGTGTGTGTGTACTATGTTTATACTACATTGTGGGGACCAAATGTCTCCACAAGGATAGTAAAACCTGAGATCATCTACATTGTGGGGACCAGCCAGCGGTCCCCATGAGGGAAATGGCTTATTAAACATACTAAAAGATGTTTTTTTGAAAATGTTAAAATGCAAAAAGGTTTCTGTGAGGGTTAGATTTAGGGGTAGGGGATAGAAATTATCGCTAGATCTGTATAAAATCCATAAAATGCATGGAAGTCTATGGAGAGTCCCCACAATGATATAAAAACAAGTTTGTTTGTGTGTGTGTGTGTGTGTGTGTGTGTGTGTGTGTGTGTGTGTGTGTGTGTGAGAGAGAGAGAGAGAGAGAGAGGGAGAGAGAGAGAGAGAGAGAGACAGAGAGTGATATGTTACATGTTTTTCAAAGGCAAGGCCAATGAATCTCAGGTAAATAATAATAATAATAATAATAGTAATAATAATAATAATAATAATAATAATAATAATAATAATAGTATCACCTTTCTTTCAGATCCACAGAGTGTCTGACCGAAAATGGATTATACTCAATTATTTTTTATTATATTTTTTAGGGTTCTGTCTAGGAACACTTCACGCAAGGGGCCGGTCTGCGTGTCTGCAGCAGCTTACTATAGGAGAAGAGAGACCCGACTGAAATATCGCGAGATGTTCATCTCCAGTCGCTGCTGTAAGATGGAGAAGTTATGTTGAGGCGCAACCGAGGTAAGAGCTTAAATTATTCTTTGTTTAGCGGAGGCGACTGTGGCTGACTCTAGAGTACTGTTAACACTAACAGATGGGGTTGCGTGTAATTTGTGCGTGAATACTGTTAGTTAAATGAGTGTTTTGGATGCAAAGACCGGGCACTTTACTAACATAAACCGCCATTTTTAATTTGCAGTCGGACTGACTAGCATTGTGGTGTGTTGTAGGCACGCGCGATGTGTGCGCGCACAGATATTCTCTAATGTATGTACATACCATAGGCACAATCTCCATAATAATGGTTGACATTTATTGAGCGTGGGTGCAACAACGGAAGGGAAATTAGTGTTTAACTTTGACCATAGGGGAGAGCGGAGTCCATCATTGGATCGCGACGTAAAAGCCTGTGAGTGATAGCTAGCATGTGCTGATGTGAAATGTACAAGCTGAGATTTTCTGCAGCATGTATGTGCTTGTATGATTCTGAGTTTTCATTCATCATGGCCACAGACTGTTCAAAAGTCAGCTCCAAAACACTGGATGAGACTGCTGTGTTGTCTGTACTGCTGCTCAGACCCATGGCTATGCTAAGTCTTCCAAGTCAAGCATGCCATAACAGTCTTGACCCCTAAATTCCTGTTATTATGTTTAAATTTAAGACATAAGGTAAAAAATGTAATGTGGTACCATTCAAATCTGTTTGAGACATATATAAGGCCTATAGTATTCTATGAGGGAAGAATTCATTATTTAGGATGTTTCCACAATAAAGCACTCCCAGACAATTTTCTTGCGTAGCCTTTATTATAGATAGATAGATAGATAGATAAAAGGGTGTAGATTCCAGAAGGGATGGGGGGGAGGTAAACCCCCCCCCCCCCCCAATAATCAAAACAAGCAAGTACAACACCCCCAATATTTATACCATGATCAATGGAAACATGTAAATGCTTAACGCTGCAACCCTCCAATGTTCAAGCCAAATCTACGCCATTGGATAGATAGATACAAGGGTGTAGATTCCAGGGGTGATGGGGGGAGTTAACCCCCTCCATAATCAAAATAAGCAAGTACAACCCCCCCCCAATATTTATACCATGATCAATGGAAACGTGTACATACTTAACGCTACAACCCCTCCAATGTTCAAGCCAGATCTACGCCATTGGATAGATAGATACAAGGGTGTAGATTCCAGGGGTGATGGGAGGAGTTAACCCCCTCCATAATCAAAATAAGCAAGTACAACCCCCCCCCAATATTTATACCATGATCAATGGAAACGTGTACATACTTAACGCTACAACCCCTCCAATGTTCAAGCCAAATCTACGCCATTGGATAGATAGATACAAGGGTGTAGATTCCAGGGGTGATGGGGGAGTTAACCCCCCCCCCCCCAATAATTAAAACAAGCAAGCACAACTCCCCCAATATTTATACCATGATCAATGGAAACATGTAAATGCTTAACGCTGCAACCCTCCAATGTTCAAGCCAAATCTACACCATTAGATAGATTTGAATAAAAACAGATTTCTATACAGGTCTAATGATCTAAGACATTCAAAAATGTCAAGGACAACATGTTCAGGGAAAATGACAGTATACAAAATAGGGGAACTCTTGATCGTATGTTCAATTTAGGAATAAAAGGAAATCATCTCATTGTAGTTACACTCCAGTGTCAGAATATTCTACAGGGTTTTTTTTTATTTTATTTTTTTTATAGCTTTCTGTTTCTGTTCTTTAGAGTTTACCATGAACTAGGTTTACCATGAACTAACCTTTTAATGGACAGTTTAGTGTTAGCATTTTTATTCCAAAAAAGTAGACTTTAGCATCATGTCTGACACGCCACGTTCACCCCAAATGTGGTTACGCACAAGTGCAGCACTAAAAAGTGATAGCTCGAGCCATCCGCTGGAAGTCAGTGTTATGGTAGGCCCGAGTGGGGAATGATTCAGCGAGATGTTATTCTGCATTTCTCAGCTAACCCACCAAACCAACACATGCACGAGCATCTCATCATCCCTCCACCGCGCGCTTCACCAGCCACACTTCGTCCGGACAAAAGCGTTTTCTGGAAATGTGTGAATTATATACGCTACGGTACGGTTGTGTCAGTGTGTGAGCGCAGTGACAGACGCTGTTTTGTGAGCCGGAGACATCTGAGAGGAGTCAGCGGGTTTGCTGGAGCAGGCCGGGCTGAGCCGGGCTGTAAATTAGACCAGAGCATGTGTGAAGCCTTTAGGGAAAATATGGATAATTCCGCGTAGCTTCGTTCCTGACATATTCTGTGACAGTCGACGGTTATATTAAGGATCTGGTGAATGCTTGTTTGAAGAAAGTCTTTGGTAAATATTTGTAAATGTGAGTTGAGGGTGTGCGGGTTTGTGTTGACATGTTGAGCGGAATTACGTGTAGCTCCGCGAGCTCACAATCAAAGATGTCGCACGAGCGGCTAACGGTCAAATTTCCTCACTGTCCGCTCGCGGTTATTTATTTACACATCCGAAGAACGGCGACCGTTCTTTTATTTGTGCTCTTAAAAAAACTCAACCATGTTTATTCGCAATGACAATGTTTATACCCAAAATAATAGCTTGCTGACTGAGGTAGCTCGTTAGCAAGGGAAAACTAGCTAGCATGTTAGCCGCATATTGATCCCCGTTTTCTGTCCTGTTTTTATTAGAAATAATTGATTATATCTTTTCAGTTATTGCTTTATTTCCCCCGTTGTTGTCTTGCTTTTTCTACGCACTCACAGGGGGTTGTTATTCGTTTGTTTACTGTTGTACTTTCGTTTATGGGGAAAGGTCTGGTTGGCTAATGTCATTGTAATTTTTAGTACTCGGAAAGTAGCTGCTCAGTTGATGGCTATTGTGTTGCCCTGTCGACTACATAATAGATTGGTTCTCTGTTAACAACTAAACTGTTGTCTTTAGTACTTGCACTATCATTATAATAATAGAGTTAGATGAAGTTTTTGTGCCAGCTTTGTAATGATAACGAGGGTTGTGTTGGCTCATTTTTCAAGTCAGGTTCCTTGATCACAGGCCAGTGCTTGTCTTTGACGGAGTTCAAGGTCCTAACTCAGTTTTGCTTCTCAGGAGTGAATAAGGTTCTTAAAACCTAACATTAACAGCTTCTTATTTCAAAAGGAGCTAAATAAAATTGATTCACTAAGAACATGCTTGAGAGGGGAGATTGCTTGTGCCCAGAAATTATGCCCCATATCTGAACCATTGTGGGTTGTTGGTTCCCAAGCTGTCATTTTTTCCTTGGCTCGTTGGCAGTCTTTACACTGTTTCCTACACAACTCCTTGGTATAGGATTAATGTTTTTGCTCATTAGAAATATATTTGTGAAAAAGGCCTAGCTTTGCATAAACTGTAGAGAGTGTGTGCTTTTATTAGTTCACTGTTGAGAATTTCACTTTAATCTTTCTCTTTTGTTTTAGGTTTTGCACATGAAAAATGCCGTTAAGTTGGAATTGCCAAATCACATACAGTGAGTAATTTTGTCTTACGTTTTTGAGTTTAATAGGTCACCTGCCTTAACATAATGAATGTTCCGATGAATGTTCACAGTGACATACATATGGTGGCATTTAGGCCAACATTTGGCTCCTTGGTTATTCATGAATGTGCAAATATTCTGTGTGACACCTCATTGGCATTTTTCTTCTTTGATAGTGCAGTGCTAAGTTTGTTTAAATGCCATGGTGTGGTACATCATTGAATATTATTCACTGTTCATTTGACTAAGCTTTTTAATTATGCACATGCACTAATTGATGTTTTTCTTGCAGGAACAGAGTGTAGAAATTAGTGACCATGAAGGTCGACAGAAGCAAATTGAAGAAAACCCCCACTGAAGCGGTCAGTATGCAGGAATATCTGCTGTGTATAATCCGTATTTGATTTTGTGTGTACGTGCGCTGAAGGGTTTTCTCATTGTTGACATGTTCTTATGCTCCTCCCTCCCAGCCTGCCGACTGCAGGACTCTCATAGAGAAGCTGAAGGGATGCAGCGATGAACAGCTGTTGCTGGAACTGCAGCAAATCAAGACCTGGAACATTGGCAAGGTGAGAAATAAGAATGTGCCATCTAAGTGGCCCTGCAATACTCAAGTTTAGATCTCTTATGGTTACCTTTTTCTCTTGACAGTGTGAGCTGTACCACTGGGTGGACCTATTGGACCGCTTTGATGGCATCCTCTGTGATGCGGGGCAAACAGTGGAGAACATGCCATGGTTGTTGGTGTGTGACCGGCCAGAGAATGGGCAGCTGAAAGCCTTATTGCTGGCGGTGCTCAACTTCACTGCACTGTTGATCGAATACAGCTTTTCTAGACACTTGTACAGCTCTATAGAGGTACCACAAGCCCTGTCCAACAGCACCTGTTTCTGTTTGCCTTAAATGTGGCTTCAAGAGTTGACATTGACCATTTGTGTTTTCTTTTGTGGCTGTAGCACTTGACCACCCTTCTAGCATCATGTGACATGCAGGTGGTTCTGTCTGTGCTAAATCTCCTGTATGTGTTCAGCAAACGTTCCAATTACATCACTAGACTGGGCTCGGATAAGAGGAGTCCATTGCTCGCTCGTCTGCAACATTTGGCTGAGGTATCAGAGATCTACTTTTAGTCAGGGCATTTTTATTAAAATATTGATCATTGAAGACATAAAGATACTTTAAGGTGATTGATCTTCCAATTCAGAAAGCAGCTTCGAAACAAGAGGCCTTTGATATGCATGTTCTGTGCCAGCATGTAATATCCTAAAAACACACTTTCTTATTTTTAAAACTGTTGTCTATAGTTGTCAGTGGTGCTATTTAAAGAATGGCATCTTCATTCTAGTGTGTACATTTGAATCCTTGTTGAAATTGGAAGTTGTTTTGTATCAGTTATAATTGAAGCTTCAAGATGACCTGGATCTGTACAGACAGGTGCTGTCATGGTTATAGTAGACTGACATTTTAAGCCTGAGGGTTGTTGTCTTTCATTTTACACCTTCTCCTGAGTTTTTTTTTTCTCCCTGTTATAGAGCTGGGGTGGGAAAGAGAATGGTTTTGGTCTTGCTGAGTGCTGCAGAGACCTGCCAATGTCGGTATGTTATTGCTATTATATTAAATTCTGTTTTTATCATACGATTTAATTGTGTAAACAGGGCAAAAGCACTTGTTACATTTCCAGCTTCTTAAAGCTGAAGTGTGTAATTTCTGCACCACCGAACGGAAATTGCAAATATAATCATTTGTTTTCAAACAGCTTTTTTGAATACGCCCCCTGACTTCTGTAAATGAAACTAACAGAAAGTCACCGCCCTAATTTACGTCATGGGTTGAGTCAATGTTATTATGTCGGTACTGACGGGTTGCTCAAAACAAACCAAATAATTTTTATAGCACCAGCTCTACTATATAGTATGCCAAGAACAGTATGCCAATGGAGTAGTATGTCCAAATCTACAGTATTCTTAAAGCAGAAAGTGAGAAATACCCACGTGACCTTCTATTTCCTGCGATATTCTGAAGTGCTGGTCGACTGGAAACTTAACTATCTCATAATCCCTCGAGGGCTAAATCGACATCTTGTTCAAAACACTGGATTTAAAAGAACGGCAGTGAACCTTGAGTCAGATGGCTCTTCTTAACTGTAAGTGCTACATATACCAAGGTAATTTGTTCCTTGTGCTTAAATGGTGCTTGTTTAACAAAACCAGAGCAGATAATTTTTGCAGTTGTTATTAGTGGTTGACCGATATCGCAGAGGCAGATAAATCGGACGATATTCTGAATTTAATTATCGGCATTGGCCGATTGTTTTTTTTTTTTTTTTTTTTAAAGGCCACAATGGCGCAAAGAATTGCCTGCTTGCATGTGAAGGAGTGTCTGAGACATGTAAACGACCAATCACAGTTCGTTTTGTTACTACAACAATAGACCAGTGTGCAACACAGTCTCTTTTAAATGGTCTGCATATCAGAGCCACGACGACGCGTTAAAGTGCTCGCCTGTTTCCTTCTCCATCTCTCTCCTCAACACTTCCCTGTATCTCTTAACTGTCTTGTTTAATGATATAAAAGCAAATATCAATAAAACTTCTGTCATATACGTTCTGCAAATATGTGGATATCTTGTTTAAACAGATGTAATTCACGAACCTCACGAAAATCTAGCGTTTTCTTCCCGTCCAGCGCTCTTCTAATATCTTCCGTATTCCATCAAGAGAATCAAAAGAGAATCAACTTCAGGATAAGGATCCAATGTTCCTCCTAATAATTCACATATCAAGATGGTCAATCCGTTATAATACAAGCAGGTGATCCATGGCATTTAAACTCTCAGTAGATTGCTGCTGCTCTTGCTGGATCCGCACAAGCCCGAGTGCAACTTCAAAGTAAAAGCGCCTCACGTGCACTATGAGTAAATGCCATATTCATTGTGTACTGTATGTACAATTCGTTTGATTGGGTCTTTTATGAGAAAATGTAATTGGTATTGCGCAAATGCCATCCATTGTTTCTGGACTACTCTGTGTACTGTCGTTTCCTTCTTTCTAATATATTAACAATTTCTTCATGCAGAAATAAATTGCTAAAATGTTATGCCTTACCTTAACTACTATCTACCATTTAAAATACAATCTTATTTTTTAAAGATAATTCAATATTTTAAAAAAAGTTTTGTGTGAAATTGAGTAAATATAGTGCTAAATAAGAATAAAAAAAAAAAAAAACATTTTGTTTATTTACTAAATTAAATTGTGTGATATATCGGCATTGTATTGGCCTATCAGCCACCCTGCTCTGGATATCGGCATCGGCCATTAAAAAACCCATATCAGTCAACTGCTAGTTGTTATAGGAATAGTTAACCCAAAAATTAAAGTTCTCTCATGATTTACCCTTATGCCATACCAATTGTGTATTCCTTTCTTTCATCTGCTGAGCACAAATGAAGATTTTTTGAAGAATTTCTCAGCTCTTTTGGTCCATACAATGTAAGTGAATGGGTGCCAACATTTTAAGCTCCAAAAATCACATAAGTCAGCATAAAAGTAATCCATAAGACTCCAATGTTAAATCAATATATTCAGAAGTGATATGATAGGTGTGGGTGAGAAACAGATCACTTTTACATTCTTCTTGTGTTTTTGGCGATTCACATTCTTCATGCATACCGCCCCCTATTGGGCAGGGAGAAGAATTTCAAGCAAATAATGACTTAAATATGGATCTGTTTCCCACCCACACATTATCATATCACTTCAGAAAATATGGATTACTTTTATGATGCCTTTATGGAGCATCAAATTTTGGCACCAATTCATGGACCTACTGAGCTGAGATCTTCTAAAAATCATAAATTGTTTTCTGCAGAAGAAAGTCATACACATCTGAGATGGCATGAGGGTGAGTAAATGATGAGAGAATTTTTCATTTTTGGGTTAACTATCCCTTTATTTTTTTATCATATATGCAGGTCACAGGTCAATGCCCACATCCCCGGATAAAGTATGTCTGAAATCTATTCATGCTACTCGCATGCATACCTAAAAGAACGTACTGTTTTGGCGGCAGATAAGTGCGTTCTTCATCAAATACAGTACATACTCTGACAATATATGGTTTCGGACACAGCAGCAGTTTTTACAGTTTTTGAGAAAATTAACCTTCAAATGGCTTACTTGCAGTTGTCTCTGCATATTAAGCTTGGATAAGAGAAATTATTTTAACACAGTAAAAGGTTACACACTCCAGCTTTAAGTGTCTGAAGTCTCTTTCTTTTTAAGCCATTTCTCGTATGTTTGTTAATTCTGATTAGTCTCTTTTTGCTGTGCAGAAGTATCCACCTAGTGCCACCACATTGCACTTTGAGTTCTATGCAGAACCCAGCTCTGAGGTCAAAGTTGAGAAGAAGGTATGCCTGGGGTCACACTTCCCTTTGTTTTAACACACCTTTTGGTTAAAATGATTTTTTCCTCATTTGTCTATGTGTACAGCCTTTTAACGTTGTTTTCAACCTTTTTGTTGTTGCGATTGTCCTTTCAACAGGCGAGTAGCAACACACTACACTACATTCATATCGAACAACTTGATAAGGTGAGTTCTGCTGGTTGTTTTCATTGCCATCCATTGTGGAATAGTTAATGGAAGCACATTGGCCTTTAATAGCTATTGATTACACTTGAATCTAATTTCTGCTTTTCCCCGGGCACCTTTAGATTTCAGAGAGCCCGTCAGAGATCATGCAATCTCTGACGGCCATGTACATCATCCCTAAAGACAAACAAATATTGCTTTTCACACACATTCGTCTGGCACATGGCTTTTCCAACCACAAGAGGAGACTGCAGGCCGTGCAAGCCAGGCTACATGCCATTTCCATACTCGGTGAGTGACTCCTGAGGTAGCCACCAAAATGAGGGCAGGCAGTTATTTTCATGAAGCAGCCCTAAGTTATTGCTTTCTGTCTGCTGAGGTGAATGTTTCATGTGTTTTTTAAAAAAAAATATTTTATTTTTTTGCAGTGTACTCCAATGCCCTCCAGGAGTCAGCCAACAGCATACTCTACAATGGGCTTATAGAGGAGCTAGTGGATGTGCTTCAGATCACAGACAAACAGTTGGTGGTAGGTAGCCTCTCAACTGTTCTTATTGCTCTAGCACTATATTGCCATCTATAATTCTTGTTCATTGTTTAGAGTGAATGCAAAGTTTACATTCCCTCAAGTATTAATCATGCATTCATATATGCACTTCCCTTAAAATCAGAAAAATATGTATTCGAGTAGATTCAAGTTTATTGTCATTGTGCAATGAGAAAAGATGCTTTCAGATAAAATCTATTTTAAACCCAGTATATATTTTTGATGACCTCTCAAAAATATTATTACATTGCAGGATATCAAGGCCGCCTCTTTGCGGACTTTGACGTCCATAGTCCACCTGGAGCGGACCCCAAAACTCTCGAACATTATCGACTGCACAGGCACAGCCTCCTACCATGGATTTCTACCTGTGCTTGTTCGCAACTGTATACAGGCTATGATTGGTAAGGAGATGGAATTTTAGCTCTGTTTGAGTCTGGTACTTCTGCGTTTTTCTTGGGTGTCTGGTTTGATGACATTCTGTTTTTTTTTTTACCTGGGGTTTCAGACCCACTGATGAAGCCGTATCCACACCAGTTTGCTACGGCCCTCTTCTCCTTCCTCTACCATCTGGCCAGTTACGATGCAGGTGGAGAGGCTTTAGTATCTTGTGGTATGATGGAGGCCTTGCTAAAGGTTGGTGCTTTGCTGTTTCCTCTTCACCTTCTATATTCCCTCATTTATGCATCTGGATCATTTAATGAGTCAGTGTTCTGTGAGGACTTATCGTGAACCATGCCACTTCAGGTGATCAAGTTCCTTGGGGATGAGCAGGACCAGATCACCTTTGTGACACGGGCAGTGAGAGTTGTGGATCTCATCACCAATCTGGACATGGCTGCTTTTCAGTCCCATGGTGGCCTCTCAATCTTTATCTGCAGACTGGAGGTACTGAAAGTCCCCCAGCACAGCTCGTTCAGTCCCATGTTCATGCATCAACAATTCAGCTCTTTGCCCTCTGCCCTTTTGTTGTCGGAATGTGACCCCATTGTTTCTCTGTGCAGCATGAGGTTGACCTCTCCAGGAAAGAGTGCCCTTTTGTTATCAAACCAAAGATCCAGAGGCCCAGCACAGCTACTGAGACAGAGGACATGGACACTGATATGGACAGTTAGTACCACCTCTGTCATATTTACTACATGTGGTACCATATTTAAATTTATAGCAACAGTCATCGTTTACTCACCCTTATGTCATTCCAAACTGGCATGACCTCTGTGGAACACTAAAACATCCGTAGAAGTGATTGTCTCTAGGTGCTCTTTTCCATACAATGAAAATGTATGGGGATGGGCACTGACAAGCTTCAAAATAGCAATATAATTAATAATTATTTTAATTAAATTAAATAATTAAAAGTAGTCAGAATGGCTCTTGCTTTATATTACAAGTCTTCTGAAACCATACTGTCACTTTTGAGGAACGGACCAGAATTTTAATGAATATTATTCACTGAAAATCTTGTTCTTTGCTATATCTCTCAAATCTCATTCGCACTTGCTCATATTCAATCTTGTTGCATCATGTTTTGCCATGAGAGTTGGTGTTTGGCTGTAAATGGCGCCATATTTGAATAAATGTGAACACTTGGAATTAGGGCTGGGCGATACATCAAATACCCACGATATAATCGCAATGATTTAGCTGACTATATAAAATTCAACAATATCGTGAATATCGCAGTTATTTTAATGAGCCTTTTATTTGGCCATTAAGTTTCATAGAGTGCATCAGTAGACACATTTCAGGATCCTTCAGGGCTATATATTTAATCAAAATGGAGATATGATTATTTAACTGCCAAAGGCTGCGATTATGGACTGATAAACATAGTCTATGTGAACCGGCGACGCGCTGATCTGTGTGCACTCGCGGGGGCATCGGGGATCATGGACTAATGTTTTTAGCGCAGTTCACCTGCATTGTGAAGTACTGCCGGTTCAAACATTCGCGCAATTCCAAACCTTAGTAACTGCTATAAAGTTATTTGAATATAAATTGTACAAATCTACAAATGCGGAACAGTAGAGTTTGACAGCGGTTCACAAGATGCAAAACTCTTAACTGTGAAACAAACATTGCACTTTCCATTTCATAATAAAATCTCCTGATGAAGGTGAAGCAAGCATGACTGCAAACCCCAGTTTAGGGTGAAAGACCTTATTCACACTAGTGCCATCTTTGATTTTTAATGGGAATGACAACGAGGCTGTTAAGGATAGACTTAACATCTCTTCAATGGCACGAACGGTATAAAGCTCTAAGATCAAATCTGATTTTCCACAACTCATTTTTTCTGGAGTTCTTTGTATACTGAATGTTCTTGAACAGATATTTTATCATTGTTTTGTCCGTGGAATGATCCAAAAACACTTTAAACAGCAGTACAGCCCATTGAATAGACCGTAAGTCTATCCCTCACAGCCTCGTTGTCATTCCCGTTAATAATCAAAGATGGCGTTAGAGTGAATAAGGTCTATAGGACAGAAATATATTAATTTATCTTTAACAAATCTTATCCTGAAAATAATAATAATTCAGTATTATATTATAATAATAAACTTGACTGGGTTCCACAGTAATAATTTAGTACTATGCAATATTCATCTGGTTTCCAAAAAATAAGTGAAGTAGTTTTCGCACACCTTGTTCATTCACAAAGAAAAATGTTTTAGTAGAAATATATGAAGGTAAATCATATTTTTATTAAGCTTCCATGTATGATTGTATGTTAAATATAAGTATAGATGTGCAAATCAATGAAAATGATTACATTTTACTCTCCCTTGTGTTAATTTAGTGAAAAACTGTGGGAAACATGCCTTCATCATTTTTAAATAGATTTTTATTTAATGCCTTTGAAATATTAATTCCACATGTCTACAATTTTGTCAGTTTTGATGAAATGATGGTTCCTCTGATTTAAAAAAACAAAATACTTTTATGCTATTTCAGAGCAAAAACATAATTATCGATATATATATCGAATATCGTCAATTTGCTGAAAAATATAGATACAATTTCTGAAGCCGTATGACCCAGCCCTACTTGGAATGGCATGATGATAAGAATTACATTTTTGTGTGAACTATGTTTAAAAAAAAAAAAAAAAAGATTTTCAAGACTGTATATGTATAGACAGACTTGGTATCTCCACTTTGTGTTTTTGTGTGTAATGACATCATGTGGATTCGTATTTATATCCATGGTTTAATGCAATCACCCTTAGAATATTTTGAAAGCTTATTTTGGTCTGCACTGCCTGTTACTTGAAGTTGCTCTTGTCTTTGTAGTGTCAGAGGTTGCCATGGAGAGCAGTCCTGGCCCCTCTGGTTCCAGACCAGAGACAGACTCTCGAGCACAGAGCAATGCAGCTAGCACCCCCAGAGCAGGTACAACAATTAAACTTCCTTGCAAGTCTCCTTTTATAATAGGCGTAGTACAGGAGAAACTGGAGAATTGTATATATATGTGGAGTGGTGGTGGCGTAGTGGACTAAAGCACTGAACTGGTAAGCAGAAGGTTGTTGGTTCGATCTCCACAGCCACCACCATTGTGTCCTTGAGCAAGGCACTTAACTCCAGGTTGCTCCAGGGGGACTGTCCCTGTAATAAGGGCACTGTAAGTCACTTTGGATAAAAGCGTCTGCCAAATGCATAAATGTAAATGTAAAATGTAAATATATTTTTTTCTTTTGTAACAGGAGTGCAGTGCATCCCTCAGAGGGCTGCTCTGTTGAAATCTATGTTGAACTTCTTGAAGAAAGCCATTCAGGACCCTGCATTCTCTGACGGCATTCGTCATGGTATAAAAATTGTAGTCTTTAAAAGTGCTATAATTATCAAATATTGGTTGGCAGTGAGGGTGGTTTGTTTTCATTTGCTGAAAGTGATCATGTTTATTGCCTTTGTACTCTCTTTATAGTAATGGATGGGTCCCTCCCTACCTCTTTGAAACACATCATCAGTAATGCAGAGTATTATGGACCCTCACTGTTTCTCCTGGGTAAGCACAAGTAACGGTGCCTCTGCTGCTGAAATAGTAGCTGAGCTCCATATGCACAACTTGATTTGGATCTAGCTTTAAAGTCACTTATCATATAGTAGATTAATAGACAGTCCCAGAGCGTGCGGTTGAAAGAACAGCCTTTTAAAAAATGTGAAATTAAGTTCTAATTACTTTGAAGCTCTGAAACGTGTGATTTCTTCGCCTGTTTTGTAGGCTTTCTCTTATTTTCTCTCGCTCGCTCCATTCTCTTTTTCAGCAACGGAAGTAGTGACGGTGTTTGTGTTCCAGGAGCCCTCTCTACTGTCCTCTTTGCAGGACAATGGTCTCACTGATGTCATGCTACACGCACTGCTCATCAAAGATGTGAGTCTGCCATTCTTTCTCTCTAGCAATATCCACATCTTTCACTTTTAATTTAGTTTTTTTTGTTTTTACTTATGCCCATGCATGCTTTCCTTTCAAAACATCTTTTGTCTCTTTCAAAGACTGATCTAGCGTACATCTCATCACCCCCGGTTCTGGTCCTGTTAGACCCTCTATGTCCCTTTTTCCTAATGTTCTTGTAACCACTTCTCTATTGCTGTATTCCTCCCTCTTACATAATCCAGAAGTTTTTAGACTTAACCCAGTGCACACCTTGGCCTCTCAGTTGTTCTCTCTTCTCCCATTGCCATCCTATACTAATTTGTTTTGCTTAATTTTTTGTTTCTGCAGGTCCCTGCTACCAGAGAAGTGCTGGGATCCCTGCCTAATGTCTTCAGTGCCCTGTGCCTAAATGCCCGGGGTCTGCACTCCTTTGTGCAGTGCCAGCCCTTCGAGCGGCTGTTCAAGGTGTTGCTCTCACCAGACTACCTGCCAGCCATGCGCCGTCGACGTAGCTCTGACCCACTAGGTGAGTGGCCCCTATGGTTGTACCTGTTGCTCTTCACAGTCAGTGAATTGTGAGGTGAAATGTATAGTCCAGCCAAAAATAAAAATAGTCATTTGCAAACCCATATGACTTTCTTTTTTTTCTGTGGAACAGAGAAGGAAATGTTTTTGCAGAAAATGCTCTTTTTCCATAAAATGAAACCTGTTAGGGACCAGGGACAGCCTTGGTCACCATTCACTACATTACATGGAAAAGTGCAGCTTAGACATTTGGCTAGATAATTATTTTTGCGTTCCACAGAATAAATTGACTCATGGGTTTGGAAAATAACTTTTCTTAAACCAGTTGTGTTTGGTGATAGTGGGAATGTGTTTATAACAGCTAATGTGTTTCTGTGAAACAGGTGACACTGCCTCTAACTTGGGCAGTGCTGTTGATGAGCTAATGCGACACCAGCCCACACTGAAAACCGATGCTACAACAGCCATCATCAAGGTAAAGTGGCTAGTGCTGAAACATCTTTCCATTTTGTCTTTAGAAAAGACCTTCGAATGCAATGTTATTTGCATATTTAAACTCAACTTTTCATTCCATGTCCTAGAATTTGATTTCTGTATTACGTTGACCTTTTAACAGTTGCTGGAAGAGATTTGCAACTTAGGCCGATCACCTGAGTACATATGCCAGAAACCCTCCATACAGAAAGCGGACGGAACTGTCACTGTGCCTCCAGCCCGCTCCAACCACGCTGCAGAGGAGGCATCCAGTGAGGATGAGGAGGAGGAAGATGCTCTACATACGTTTGGCCAACAGCAGGGGGAGCCAGAAAGCAACAGACAGTTAGTCCATCAAAATATCTTCTATGTCTATCTGGGTGGACGATGAAACCAGGTTCCTTGCTGTCACTGTATCATTTAGGAACCTAAGCTGTTCTTATCTGTGTGTGTGTGTGTGTGTGTGTGTGTGTGTGTGAAGATCTATATTGATTCAGATGTTAGTAATTAGATTATATCTTGAACAAATAAATGTTTTTTACAGAGTGGTGGGCACAGAGGAGCGAATCCCCATTCCTCTTATGGATTACATCCTCAATGTGGTATGTAATGACTCAAGTCCTCTGCATCCTGTTTTATTTATACTCAATCTTCTCATTATTATGCCTGAATTATTACATTATTATGAATTTTAGTTTTCTCACAAGGACCAGAACTAAAATATAGTGTGCGTGTTTGCTCTAGATGAAATTTGTGGAGTCCATTCTCAGTAATAACACAACAGATGACCACTGTCAGGAGTTTGTCAGTCAGAAAGGCCTTCTACCTCTGGTGTCAATCCTCGGGCTGCCCAACCTGCCCATAGACTTTCCGACCTCTGCTGCCTGCCAAGCTGTGGCAGGTGTCTGCAAATCTATACTGGTGAGATTGAGACCTATTCGGAAGATATATTGCCATTTTTGTCAGGAATAAACATATTTGTCAGTTATTCTGCTTTGGTCTCAGTGATGTATTTCCTAGTTTAATTCAGTTGATGTCAACCAGATTGATCCAAAATACTTTAATCCCCTCGCTTTCTCTCTCACTGTGGTTTAGACTTTGTCCCATGAGCCAAAGGTTCTCCAGGAGGGTCTTTGTCAGTTGGACAGCATACTGACTGCTCTGGAGCCTCTCCATCGGCCCATTGAGGTTCCAGGTGGCTCTGTGCTGCTTAGAGAGCTTGCCAATGCAGGCCACGTCACTGATGCAACACTGTCGGCTCTTGCCACCCCACTGCTGCACGCCCTCACTGCGGCACATGCGTACATCCTTATGTTTGTACACACCTGCAGAGTTGGACAGGTATACGGGCTGCTGTTCATAAAAGTTTTGCCTTTACAAATATTCAGTGTTTGAGTACTAAGTAGAGTCTGGAGGTGGAGATTGTCAGAATGTGAGCAATTACAGTGGCGATAACAGTGCCTCATTCCTCCTCTCTCAGAGTGAGATCCGTGCTATCTCAGTGAACCAGTGGGGCTCTCAGCTGGGTCTTAGTGTTCTGAACAAACTAAGTCAGCTCTACTGCTCTCTGGTGTGGGAGAGCACTGTGCTGCTGTCCCTTTGTACACCAAACAGGTCAGTACTGCTCTCATCTCACACCTGAAACTGTAACAAATGGTGAACATAAATTAACTTGACATACACCTTGGTATTGGAATTTACAGATCCATTCCATGGTTTAAAAAAAACTTTCAGAATTTGGTACAGTACAATACCGAATTATGCCAAGTCTAAAAAGCTGGTTGTCAATGTGTGCTAACTGATACAGAATGTTCTTGTTTGTTATTTCTGATGTGTTTGTGTCTGTTTTGCAGTTTGCCCCCTGGCTGCGAGTTTGGTCAGGCTGACATGCAGAAACTTGTACCCAAGGAGGACAAACCCTCCAGCAGCATAGCAGCAGCAGCTGCAGGCAGAAGGACTGGTAAGAAAAACAATACTGCACTGTGGCTGTGCTGCAAAATAGCATCTTCATAAGACATTCTTTCTTTATCTGTTATTTTAATTATCTTTTTGTTATTTTAGCCAAAGAAAAAAAATATTTTATCTCCATTCCACTTCAGTTCCTTCTACAACAATGTATTTTTCTTTTCTAAACCTTCTCCACTAGCTGAGACAGAGACCCTATCTGTGGGGGTGGACCCCTCTGCTCAAGGTTTGCTCGAGGGAATGGGGTTGGATGGAGACTCCCTCGCTCCCATGGAGACGGACGAGCCCACCGCCACTGACCCGAAGGCCAAGTCTAAACTCACCCCTGCCATGGCAACACGCATCAAGCAAATCAAGCCTCTGCTCTCAGGTCAGAGCAAGTGTCTTAATCAGCCTTGATAAGCTGTCTCACCCAATTTTAGCCATTTGCTGTCTACCCTTACCAGAAATAAGAAAAGGTCTTTAAATAAAAAATAAAAAGATCATCCTCCATTTCCCTCTTTCAAAAAATAAATTGAACTGGAGTAATAATAAAGCTGCTGTTTATTTGGTTTGTCTTTCTGTATATGTCCGCAGCCTCATCACGTTTGGGCCGGGCTCTGGCAGAGCTTTTTGGGCTGCTGGTGAAGCTTTGTGTGGGCTCACCTGTCCGTCAGCGGCGTTCTCACCACACTACCAGCACGGGTACCGCCCCAACACCGGCTGCTCGGGCCACCGCTTCTTCTTTGACTAAACTCCTCACAAAGGGCTTGAGCTGGCAACCACCTCCCTACACGCCCACACCACGCTTCAGGTGTGGTATACATGCAGCTTTATACCAAACATCACTCTATTATGTAGAGACCATAGCGTCAACATATTTAAAGACTGGTTAAGAAAGGGAGCTGCTATCTGGCCAATGTAAACAGACTTCCTTGACTCTGAGCCCTGTGTTTACTGGAGGTGTATGAGACGACTATAATAAATATTAATGTGCTTCTCTGCCATTATTCAGGTTGACATTCTTTATTTGCTCTGTTGGCTTCACCTCACCCATGCTGTTTGATGAGAGGAAGTATCCATACCATCTTATGCTGCAGAAGTTCTTCTGTTCTGGTGGCCATGATGCGTTGTTTGAGTGAGTGGAGAGGAGCCTCTTTACTGTTTACTAGTCCAGTGCATGATCATGGAAAACCTGAAAATATCAGAGAATTTGAAATTGTAAAACAGTGGCCTTGGAAAACTCATGGAAAATAATGAAGGCTTAGAGGGACATGTAAACATCTTTGCGATTACTGCAGTGAATAAACATTGACCAAAGTTTTTCATTGACTACGAATTGCTTTTAGTGAATACTATATTAATATTACTCTCTATACTACAGTTTAATACAAAATATTTTTAATAAGTCTTAACTCTGTTTTCCAATGCTGTATCAGGACATTTAACTGGGCGCTGTCCATGGGAGGAAAGGTGCCCGTGTCAGAGGGCCTAGAACATCTTGAGCTGCCTGATGGGACAGGGGAGTTCCTAGATGCCTGGCTGATGCTAGTGGAGAAGATGGTGAACCCCAGCACAGTGCTGGACTCCCCTCACTCTCTGCCTGCTAAAGTGCCTGGAGCAACGCTCAACACCCCACAATTCAGCGCCTTGCGCTTCCTCATCGTCACTCAGAAGGTATAAATGCTAATTATATTAGTCTTAATTATGTATTATAGTGTTGACGTTCTATTTAATTTAATGCAGTTCAATTCTACTTTCTCCAACTCTTATTTAGGCTGCATTCAGTTGTATCCGTAACCTGTGGAACCGTAAGCCCTTGAAGGTTTATGGTGGGCGCATGGCTGAATCCATGCTGGCCATTCTGTGCCACATCTTGCGAGGAGAACCCATCATCCAGGAGCGCCTGGCCAAAGAGAGGGAAGGCACTGCTCGACCTGATGAAGAGGGCAGCTCTTCTAGTGCTGGAGCAGCAACCGTATCCTCCGGAACAGGGGCAGTAGTTGAAGGAGTGCCTGCAGTTGCTAATGGGAGCACTGCCGGAAGCTCTGCAGAGGAGGGCAGCAATTCGACAACCCGCAGAGAGCCACAAGTCAACCAGGCCCAGCTCACTCAGGTACCGTCACGTCCTGTTGTTATATGACAAACCTTTTTTGAGGTTAAAGAAAAGGTTTACCCGAAAATGAAAATTGTCATCATTTACTAATCCTCGTGTCGTTCCAAACGAGCATGCTGTTATTTTTCCATGGAAACAAAAAGAGATGAAGCATCTTCATATACAATGACCACAGGCTTTCAAGGTCTAAAAAAAACACTATAATGGTAGTCTATAAGACTGGGCTATTTTCCAAGTTTTCTGGAGCTATAGATTAGGGATGTGTGGAACGACTAATTTCACTGATGTTTAAATGAAAATTCTGAAGTCTACTGGTAAAAAGAAACCAACCTTCAGAAAACAGTATAAAAAAAAATAATAATATATGCGACCTATTTAAAATTTCTATTCCAAATCCGATGCTAAATTCCATTGATAAGGGTCATTTATCTGTGACGTGCTCGGCTTGCATTATGATCATTGTACTTTAAATATAGAACATGACACGCATTCACTGAATCAACATTAGCAAATATTTAACAGGCATATTTATTGAAAACAATTCACTAAGTAAAAATTGCTTAACATATTAAAACAGTCAGGACATTGTTGAAAATAATTAAGTAGGCCAAGCCAAATCTATGAGAGAAAAAAATGCACTGAAAAGTTGCGTGTATTTCACAACGTGTTGACGTGCATTAGCCATTGATCTAATATGACAGCTGTTCAGTAAAGAACATAACCAATAACATTAATGATGTAAAAAAAAGTAGCTATAGGATAGATAAAATAGGCCTGTGATTTAGCCTACAATTAACCTAATGTATTCTAAACATGACGTGCACACAGGATAAAATATATTTTAACCCGTTAAGCAGTCGGCATCTCGTTGAAAATAGCCTTAATCCCTAATCAGCAGATTAAAAAATTATATTCCTAGCCTAAAACAGTCATTTTCTAGGCTACTTACTCAAAAGCATACATTTTTTGATGAGCAAAATTAGCATGTCGACATGGTCCGGTGAAAGATGGAACTTGACTGTAAAGCCAAATGTAAATATGAAAAAAAAATTATTAATTTAATGGGGGGAAAATATTAACCGACTAGTAATTCCAGTGTCGACTAGCAGCATCAGAACCGTTTAGTCGACTAGTCTGATACATCTCTAGTTATAGAACAGCTTTTTGTTGTGAATTGACCATGCTTTTTTATTTTATTTTTTTCTTACTGTTTTTCACCAATAATCTTCCTTTCTGTGGCACCTCTCAAATCAAATGTGGCACCTATGGTGCTTGTTTGATGTCATGATGTTTGAAGACACAATACCAATGATTTTTTTTATATGGTTGTGGAAAATAGTACCCAAATCATTTAGACTACTTGTCTGGTGCTTTTATAGTTTTTTCTTGACAGCCCATGGTCACTATGGTAATGGTAACTGTCGTTGTTTGGAAAACATCCATAAAGATTCTTCATAATTATTCATTTGTGTTCCACAGTAAAAAATCTGCTACATTGATTAAAACTTTTTTTGGTGAACTTTTCCTTTAAGGTCTTTATGTTGTAACTATCAAAAGAACCAGTATTGTCAACTGAGATTGTCTTTGCCTCCTTTACAGCTAATGGACATGGGCTTCTCCAGAGAGCATGCACTGGAATCTCTGCTGAACACCAGCACTATGGAACAGGCCACAGAGTACCTGCTCACGCACCCTCCTCCACTGCTTAGCGCAGCTGTCAGGGTAAGAGCCTAACATACAGTCTCAGTCTAATCTGTTAGCAAATCTCCGTGCACGCACACACTAGACAGGAAACACAAGTAGGCCCAAAAGGAATCTCCATACTTTTTTCACTTTATCTGTGCTGATTTTAAGGGAAAAATCTGGAACTCTGAGCAAGGGTATAAATACGTTATAATAAGTTGAACGGAGTGTGCCAAAAAATTATTAAACACACACAAGGTGTTGGGGAATGTTGTAGAACTTTGTTTTTGATTGTGTAGGCACAGATTCTGTTCAGGCATAGGTATGAGCTAGTGTAGTCACTGTGAGCTTTGTTTCTGTAGGAGTTCACCATGTCTGAAGAAGACCAGATGATGCGGGCCATTGCCATGTCTCTAGGTCAAGAAGTTAGCATGGAGCAGCGCTCAGACTCACCTGAGGTGGGCACACAAACACTCCTTTTAATTTCACACCGAAGCAGGAATAACTGAGTAGCACAGTATAGGTCTTATCTCACCTGTCTACTTCACATCTTAGACAGATGTTCTCTGGTCTTTCAGTAGACCCACGATTGACAACCCTGTTGCTTTGTGTCCGCAGGAAGCTGCTCGCCGGCGTGAGGAAGAGGAGAGGAGAGCGAGGGAGCGGGTAGAAGAGGAAGAGGCACGCTGTCTGGAGCGCTTCCTGGAAGCTGAGCCTCTGGACACCACAGAGCTACATACCTTCACAGACTCAATGCTGCCTGGCTGCTTCCACCTGCTGGACGAGCTGCCAGACACTGTCTACCGCCTCTGTGACCTGCTTATGACTGCCATCAAAAGAAACGGCGCTGAATACAGAGACCTCATCCTTAGACAGGTGGTCAATCAGGTCAGTACAGCAGCCATCATCATTTCCACTCAATTGGAATCATGATTGAGTCTTTGGTTTTTACTATTAAAGGGGTCATGACATATTTTATATATATAATTTTATATATAAATATAATTTTATTATCTTCCCTGAGTTCCACAAATAATGTTTGTGAAGTTTTTTTGCTCCAACAGTCAATTTAGTAATATATAATAATTTTATACCCTGTCTCTGGCCTTCTGTCTGAAATGCTCTGTTTTGGCTCCACTGTCTCCTTTAAACTTCAACGTTACCAGCAACTGTTATGATTGGCTGACATCGGCAGCCACTCGAATACAACCATGTGTTAAAGTAAATCGGAAGAAAATGAACAAGCTGCACAACATTATAAAACTTATAATGGTAAACACCTAACGTACATCCAACACATTTCATCTAAATGTATAAAACTGTTCACCTAAGCACAGCAACTCTCAAACAGTCATGACATTTGAAACATTCGTGAATGAAACTGGTTACTTAAGTTTTTGCAATCAGGTCCAGTAGGGCTGGGCGATATATTGAATATTAACAATATAATCTAGATAATTTTGCTGACTATGTCAAATTAACCAGTATCATGAATATCACAATGAATTTAATGTGCTTTCATTTGGCCATTAAATTTCATAAAGAGCGCATCAGTAGACTAATTTCACTATCCTTCAGGGCTGTACAATTAATCCAAAAAACATCAACATGGAGAGTTGGTCTTATGTGATTATTAATCCACAAAAGGATGTGATTTAAAGACAGATAAACATGGTCTGTGTGTGATTCAGAACAAACCACACACTGATCGGTGTGCATGCGCATGGCGGCGCTATCAGATCAGTTCACGTGCAAAAATCAAAGTAATGCAGGTTCAAGCATTCACGCAATTCCAAACATTAGAAACAGTTACAAGTTATTATACAAATCTACAAAAGCGGCACAGAATAACAGAAAAGGAGATTACAGCGTTTCAGGAAATGCAGAACATTGTAAACTGTCAAATACACATTGTCTTTGTTGTGTCAAACAAAGCTACTTGTGAAGTTGAAGTAAATACAACAGTAATTTCGGTGTCAAAAGAAAACCCCCCAGTTGAAGATGAAGTAAACAGGCCAGAAATATATTACTTTTGTATAATGCAAATCCAATAATCAAAATAATAATGATAATTCAGCATTATATTATAATCAACCTGACGTGTCTCACGGTTATAATTTAGTATTATACAATGTTCAACTGAGGTTTCAAAAATAAATCCGTGAAATAGCTTTGCACAGTAAAAACGTTTGAAGGTAAATAATGCTTTTTATTAAGCTATGTATTATTGTATATTAAATATAAATATAAAGTGCATATCAATGAAAATTATTGAATTTCATTCTCCCTTTGTGTTTAATGAAAAACTAATTATTAGATTTTTATTTAATGTCATTAAAATATTTAATCTATTTGGCTACAATGGCTGTTTGGATGAAATGGTAAAAAAAAAGTTATTTTGAGCAAATACATAATTATCAAGATATATATTGAATATCGTCAATAGGCTGAAGAATATCGAGATATAATTTTAAGACATATCGCCCAGCCCTAGTTTCCAATAGTGTTTTTAACTGCCCCATCCTTCAATAACTTTTCCTTTGCCAAGCTTGAATCATAAGCTGCTTTTCCACCATCGGGCCAAACCATTGTCATCGCAAAACCGTACCGCTCCGTGATGATCCGGGCCAGTTGGTGCGGTTATGGTTTATTTTTCCACTATGGTGTGGTGAAATCAGGTGAATGTCCATAACAGATCCATCTGTTGGCAGTGGCGTGAGAGGTAAACATTGGAGCGAGTGCACTATGGAGGATGATTGCATGTTCCAGTTTTTCGGACTGCTTTTTTCCCTGGTTTTACTCTAATACACAGAAAAGACACAGCGCATGGCGCAAAAAGTAAAGCAAAGAAAAAAGGCGAGAGGGGTTCCATCATAGGGGCTTGTGTATGCCCCTGGACACGAACATGCTGAAAGGTAAAAGTTCCCACACTAGCTAAAAAGGATATTTATTGACAAAATATTATATGAAAATAGTAAAAGAATATATTGATATTTAAGTTTTAATGAGCAAGTAATCTACTTCCCTGACGAAAAAGACATGTAGAAAAATAAATGTAGGCTACAATAGTTAAACCATCATAATAAAATCATGAAGATGCACAAAACGAGTCGCTACATACTAAAGCCATCCTACCAGCACGTTTGAGTATGGTTAGCTAACTGTGCCGAGAATTTCGGGCCGAAAACTTTTTATAATCGTGCCGTGCCGAAATGTGCTCAAGTGGAAATGCTACTGTAACTGCACCGTGCTTAGAACCGTTCGGCCCAATTGTGGAAAAGCGCCTGTTCTGTGAGTGGTTCTAAAGAAATCCACACTGATATAAGCCGAAAACTCATACAATCCACGCCGAAATGTTCTGAATATGCAAACATAATTCAATCCATGGTGATGTTGGGGGCACCAACAGGCCAAAGCAGAGATGCTGGTCTTCACAGGAGCGACATCTCACATCTTCTGTGTTTGTTTACACACAGAAAGGCATGTGTTTATCCCAGTCAGTGGCAGCAGCAGAATGAGATGCATTTTTAAAAGTTGCACTTCTACTGCTCTTATAACGCAGTGCCAGAATTGATTAAAGACGTCCATCTAGTGCATGTTTACATAGACCAACAATTACAAAAGCACAGGTGCAAAAACGGTCCAGGATGCGTTTATACTCAAGAGTAATGACTTGACATTGTGTCTTTTAAAAGTGGCATGAGATGCATGATAACAGTCAAAGCAGTTCATCAAGTGAATGACAATATAGAAAAACATTTAAATCCAGATAGGCACATGAAGGTGTCCTGTGTAAGATCCCCTTTGGTGTAGATTAATCTCCCACAACAGGTCCATCTCTCTCTCCTCTACAACTGTTTGACTGACTGAGCACCAGTGGGTGGGGCCAAGGGTGCAACGACGAAAAATAGGCATTGATGTCTTGCTGAAGAGGCAGACATATGCAGATGTATTTAGTCCTTGTGATGTCACAAGTTCCACAATTTCCAAACGAGCTGCTCTCTCTCTTTCTATTTAGGAGGATTCGATTTCTATTTGCAGATCCTTGGCATTCTAGCTGTCAGTTTGTCCAGATACTCAGGTTACATTTCACCCCACACTTCCTGTAGCACTTGCCATAGATGTGGCTGTCTTGTCGGGCACTTCTCATGCACCTTACAGTCTAGTTGATCCCACAAAAGCTCAATGGGAACACTCTTTTCCAATTATCTGTTGTCCAATATCTGTTTCTTTGCCCACTCTTAATTTTCTTTCAAAAGTGGCTTTTTCTTTGCAGTTCTTCCCATAAGGCCTGCACCCCTGAGTCCTCTCTTTACTGTTGTACATGAAACTGTTGTTGAGCGGGTAGAATTAAATGAAGGGGTTGGTGTCCGCTTGGCCAGGTGTCGCGGATTGAACATGAACTTTCAATTCACGTAAAACTGGGGCTACACACAAACACCAAAATATAACAGGAATTCGATCTACCAGACTCATATCCACCAAAAAAAAGTGGCTTAAAGAGCACCTATTATGGTTTTTTAAGCGTGCCTAATTTTGTTTTAAAGGTCTCATACAATAGATATACATGCATCCAAGGTCAAAAAACACTTTAATTTGCTCAATTTAAATTGCAGCATTACCTTTTTTTCCCCAGTGCCAAAAATGACTCGTTCAATGATCCGTTCTAAAGGATTCATTCTAAACTCCTTTCAGAGAGCCTACTCTGCTCTGATTGGTCAGATGTCCCAGTCTGTTGTGATTGGTCTACCGCTTAGTGTAGTGTTCGCGAGCAGCCAGTGAAGACCAGAGGTGGGTTTTTTGTTACCAAATTATGTAGGTTAGTACAGGAAGTATGTCTGGAATTACTAACGACTTGTTTCAGGTGTTCAGAATCGGTTCTTTCTTTTGGGAGTCAATAATTCCATTTGTCGGGCACTTTGATTTTTGAAACTTTGCATACTTTTTTACATTCACAAACAGCTACATAACACACTACATGAAAGGTAGTATTTGAAAACCCATAATAGGTGCTCTTTAAATCAGCTATTTAGGAGCATTTGAATGACTGAGAGTAACTGAAGATGGTGGTGCTACATTGAAGCACATCATTGAGCTCGGAATTTGCATAAGCGGTGTTGTTCTATGTTGGAGCATCTCTGATTATATACCTCCTATGTATTTGTTGTATATTTATCAGTTTGACTATTGTAGGGCTGCGCTTAGAATGCATATATCCATAAACACGTCCACTAACATGTTAAATTTTGATATAGGATGATTTATATGTTTTTGCCTCGTAAAACTGTTTGACCGCAGTTTTGTCTCAGATGGTAATCTAACTGACAAAAACAAACACCGCAGCATCCCTAGTCATAATTACTAAGAGTTACTCAATTTATATCTTTAAAATTGATTGTTCTCTTTCTGGATGCTGATTGGTCAGTACAGCATTCCACCTGTGGTTAAATGCAGGATATAAAGAAGATGGCACTTAATGAATTTGCTTAATTTAAGTTTGAGAAGTTGTGTCCTTTATTTATGATGTAGAGAGATATTATGATGTAGGAAAGGCAATACAGCACTCAGTGCCATGCTGTATAGTGAGTAATATGTAAGGCTAAAAGGGTTGCAAGCACTCTACTTAAACGTGACTATATGAAGAAAATTTCACAAATAAATAAATGTCGAATTAAGCACTTGAATGTGCACATGATGCCCAAAAATGCCGTTTAGGTAGATAGCTCTTTAAGTTTTGAGATAGTCATCATGTGCTTTAGAAGCTATCCTCAGCTGTATATATGTTTGTGCATTTACAAAGGTGTGGGAGGCCGCCGATGTGTTGATAAAGGCTGCCGTGCCACTGACCACTAGCGACACCAAGACTGTGTCTGAGTGGACAAGACAGATGGCGACTCTCCCCCAGGCTTCCAACCTGGCCACCCGCATCCTGCTGCTCACGCTGCTCTTTGAGGTACACCGTCTTCCACAGTCAGCTGTATCACCAGTGTTTATTATATAATTATTGTTTAATATTTATACACCTCTAAAAGAACTGGAAGATCTCATCCCTGCTCTGCATACATAAGTAAATATGCCTACTGTGTCCTTCTGATGGAAGTGTGTCTTGCTTTGTGCCACAGGAGCTGAAACTCTCATGTGCGCGGGTGGTGGAGAGCAGTGGCATCTTGACTGTGCTGATTAAGTTGTTGGAGGTGGTACAGCCCTGTCTGCAGGCTGCCAAAGAGCAGAAGGACATCCAGACACCCAAGTGAGTTGCTGTCCTTCCCCTGCCTGCCTGACTGATAAGTCACTGAGTTTACTAGAAAGCACAGCAGCACTGCTGACTCAAGCATGTTAGAAACTGAGCATCTGCATTTAGATGGGGAATTATGTTGTATATTGGACCATATACTACACATGTATTGTTGAATGTTGTAAGATGCATGACTGAACAACATTTTTGCACTTATGCAGTTTTCATACACATGCTGTATGGGCGGGGGCTGGGACCTTTATGATGTGCTAGCATATCAAACTCTTATTTTAAATGGTAAGGACATTTGATTTCCATGATATATCCCCTTTAACTTAACCCTATTGTGTTTTTTCTCTAGATGGATAACCCCTGTGCTCCTGCTTATTGACTTCTATGAGAAAATGGCTGTTTCGTCCAAACGAAGAGCCCAGATGAACAAGGTTGGTGCCAAATGAAGCGTAAAGGCAATCTGCTGCCATTATATACTGTGAACATGGCGGTGCATATACTGAATGTGACAATTTTCTTTTTCATCTTAGTACCTGCAGCCTAATGGGAATAACTGGCGCTGGTTTGATGACCGTTCTGGCCGCTGGTGCAGCTATAGCGCTAGTAACAACAGCACAATAGACTCCGCCTGGAGGGCGGGAGAGACCAGTGTCCGCTTCACTGCTGGCCGAAGGAGATACACTGTCCAATTCAACACCATGGTGCAGGTAATAGCTATAAACTGTTCTTGCATAGAGGACATACTGCTGTGGATCAGTTGGAAATGAAAATGAGTTCAGAAATGCCAGAAAAACCAAGAATCGTGAGTAACAGATCTTGTTCTTGTCGCTCTCTCGTCTTCAGGTGAATGAGGAGACTGGGAACAGACGTCCAGTTATGTTGACTGTGCAGAGGGTGCCGCGAATACCCAAGACCTCTAAATCGGGAAGTGTCACTGATACTGAGAGAGAGGAGGGAGATCAGAGAGCCAAGACAGAGGAAACACAGACAGACACAGGTGAGGACACAACAAGCCCTTTTTACAGATAAAGCACCATTAATCTTGTGCTACTTTTTCAATAAGTTTCTATTTTTTTTCTTTCAGATAATACTACTTTCAAGTTATTCTACTTTCAATTTGCTCTTACTATCAAATTGAGTTCATTAAAATTTTGGAGGTTGTTCAGGAGTTTAAGTTTTTCCTCCCTGCTTCCTCAGATTCCACTTCTGTGGCTGTGGAAATGGCGCCCCCTAAAGAGGAGTTGGAGCAAAAGGATTCGAACACATCAGCTCCCTCCACTCTTCAAGACCCCTCTGTCTTCAGCATCATTGTTGTGCAAGGGTTGACGGAGGAGATGATCACCATTTTGATCCGCGCCTGTGTCAGCATGATTAGCGTTCCAGTGGACCCAGACACTTTGCACGCTACCTTGCGGCTCTGTCTGCGTCTCACACGCACGCACCATTATGCCATGATGTTTGCTGAACTTAAGAGCACACGCATGATCCTGAACCTCACGCTGAGCTCTGGGTTCAATGGCTTCACCCCACTGGTCACGCTTCTCTTTCGACACATCATAGAGGACCCAGCCACACTGCGTCACACCATGGAGAAGGTGCTGTTTTTTCACCTGAAGGCTACATTTTTCTTTTGTATTAGCAGGGCTCAACAAAGGATCTTTTTTTTTTTTTTTTTTTCTGGCCTGGTCAATGAAGAATACTTTTATTAAACATTTTTCTGTGTATTTTGTAAAGATTTCTTTACAAAAGAATGATGCATTCATAACAAGAAACAAATATTTAAGTTAAATTTTTCTCATTAAATATCCTGTTACCCTTCTAAATACTGTACGTCACATTACGTGACTAACATGGGTTGTGAATGCTGTTTCATATTAAATTTAAGGGGCATACACAGGAAACATTCCTGCGTTATTTGTCTCTCACTCTGGTTTTTATTGTTTTTCTCCTGTCTTTTCTCAGGTGGTGCGGTCTGCAGTCACCAGTGGTGCAGGAAGCACTACTTCAGGTGTGGTGTCAGGTAGTCTGGGCTCCAGGGAAATCAATTACATCTTGCGTGTTCTTGGCCCAGCGGCCTGCCGCAACCCGGAGTGCTTTACAGAAACTGCGAAGAGTTGCATCCGAATTGCTCTACCGGCCCCGAGAGGCGCTGGGTCTGGTATGACACAAAATGTCCCTAAAAGCCAAACATCTCCCATATATCAGCATATGTACTGTTATTTGTAAACCAGTTAACATATGTTACTTTCTCTGTCCAATACTCAGCCTCCGATGATGAGTTTGAGAACTTCAGAATAAAGGGTCCAAATGCTGTCCAGTTAGTGAAGACCACACCCGTGAAGCTGTCTCCGTTGCCCTCCATACCAGAGACAATTAAAGAGGTTATCTATGACATGCTAAATGCCCTAGCAGCATATCACGCACCAGAGGAGGGTAAGAGACAGTCAGCAGTCAGAACCCCCCCCCAAAATAGTGTGCTTGTATCCAGATCTATCCAGCTATATGTCATCTCTCATAAACTTTTCTCAGTGGATGGGGTCTCTTTACATTTTATGTGTAGCAGAAAGAGGAGAGGAGCGGGCAGCAGCAGTACCGGGGAGTCAGGACCTGTGTCAGATCCTGCAGGATGTTGGGGATGATGTCTACCAGCAGTACAGACTCACCAGACAGGGCAGTGACTTTGACTCACAGTCTGCCTTCCACATAAATGTAATAGTCTATATGTATATACAGTGTGTAAAATGTTTGTTTTATAGATGTATGTAATTTGTGTTATTTAATTTTTGCGTATTGTAAGTCATTTTTTGTATTATCAATATACAGTGCATTCAGAAAGTATTCAGACCCCTTGTTTTTTCACATTTTGTTATGCTGCAGTCTTATGCTAAAATGCTTAAATTTTTTTTGCTTAAAAAAATTCACATCAATCTACACTCCATATCACATAATGACAAAGCAAAAACCTGATTTTTGATATCTTTGCAAATTTATAAAAAAAAAAAAAAAACTGAAATATCACATTGACATAAGTACTCAGACCCTTTGCTGTGACACTTGAAATTTAGCTTAGGTGCATACCATTTCTCTGGATCATCTTTGAGATGTTTCTACACTTTGATTGGAGTCCACCTGTGGCCAATTTAATTGATTGGACATGATTTGTAAAGGCACACCATCAACCATCACTGCAACACTCCACCAATCTGGGCTTTATGGCAGAGTGGCCAGACGGAAGCCTCTCCTCAGTGCAAGACACATGAAAGCCCACTTGGAATTTGCAGAAAAGCACCTAAAGGACTGACTGTGAGAAACAAGATTCTCTGCTCTGATGAAACGAAGATTGAACTGTTGTGCCTCAATTCTAAGCGTCATGTCTGGAGGAAACCAGGCACTGATCATCACCTGCGCAATACCATCCCAACGATGAAGCATGGAGGTGATAGGATCATGCTGTGGGGGTGTTTTTCAGTGGCAGGGACTGGGGGACTGGTCAGGGTTGAAGGAAAGCTGAACGTAGCAAAATACAGAGATATCCTTCATGAAAACCTGGTCCAGAGTGCTCAGGACTTCAGACTGGGCCAAAGGTTCACTTTCCAAAAGGACAATGACCCTAAGCACACAGCCAAGACAATGCAAGAGTGGCTTAGGGACAACTCTGTGAATGTCCTTGAGTGGCCCAGCCAGAGCCCAGACTTAAACCCAATGGAATATCTCTGGAGAGACCTGAAAATGGCTGTCCACCGACACTTCCCATTCAACCTGACAGAGCTTGAGAACATCTGCAGAGAAGAATGGCAGAAAATCTCCAAATCTAGGTGTGCAAAGCTTGTCGCTTCACACCCAAAAAGACTTGAGGCTGTAATAGCTGCCAAAAGTACAGAGTTAAGGGTCTGAAAAATTATGTCAGTGTGATATTTCAGTTTTATTTCTAATAAATTTGCGAAGTTATCAAAAATCTGGTTTTTGCTTTGTCATTATGGGGTATGGAGTGTAGATTAATGTTAATTTTTTTTTTTTATTTAAAGCAGATTAGCATAAGGCTCCACATCACAAAATGTGAAAAAAATGAAGGGGTCTGAATACTTTCTGAACTGTACATAGTCTACAGAAATTTGTGGTGCTTGCTAAGGCAAACTTCACTATTGTTATTGCTCATACTTATTTTACTTTAGCTTTCGTGTAACTCGTGCCACATGACACATTGCTCATGTATGAAAAACTTAGTAGCCCCAGATATACATGAATTATAATGGACTGAAGTGTGGGACTGGCATTAACTGTGGGTGTTAATTATATTCTTTCAGGCTCAGGTTTTTGCTGCCGATGGTGCTGTTGCAGAATCCTCCCAGTCTGGAACTCCACAAGGAGAAGGTTCGAACCAATGCACGCATGCACTCTCTCTCTCTCTCTCATATTCCCTTCAATCAGTGATCTCTTTATCCACACTGACCACGTTTTCTTACTTTTGTTGGTTCCTTTACTTGCCCTTGACTTATTTTGCCCTTATTGTTGTCTCTCTGTCCCTAGCCTCTACGCCTGAGGAAATGCATGAAGAAAAGAAGGAACAGGAGGGAGAGAAGGGAGCTTCTTCAGAGGAGAGCCGAGCTGCAAAAGCTAAGGCCAGCAAACCCCTGATGCCCACCTCTACCATCTTGAGACTGCTGGCAGAGCTGGTGCGCTCCTACGTTGGCATTGCCACTCTCATCACCTCTTACAACTACACAGCTGGCCAATCAGAGCTCATTAAGGAGGTGGGTTATATTGGAGTTGACTTGCCACCAAAGCTGCATTAATGCCTGAGTGTTTCTGGTCAAATTCAGCACTTTTCTAATACAGCTTCTTTAAGAATTGAGCCTATTTGTTCATAGATTTGAGTGCCTTTAAAATGTATTCACCCTCTTGGACTGTTTCAAGTTTTTGTTATTTGTGTTAAATATATGTAATACTTTTTGGTGAATTTGTCAGTGTTTTCAGTTTCATCTTTATTTTTTTGTTTTTTATCAGTGGCAAAAATGACAAATTAAGTCCTCTGTGGTTCAGTGTGCAGGGTTCCCACGTGTCCTGGAAAACCAGGAATTTTGCAATGCAGTTTTCCAGTCATGGAAAATTAGAAAAATACCTAAATGTCCTGGAAAATAATTATTTGTCCTGGAGAATATTTTAGTATAATAAAACGGTTTGACTGGGTTGCTAGCAAGGTTTTTGTAGTACATGGTAACAGTTGGGACTCAGAATAGTCAAATACACAAACTGCCGGCAGCTGCGAATTGTGAAACAACATTAACGGTTAAGGGCACTTACACCCTCATGATTGATTACAGCAGCAGCCAATCGTGTGCTTAGCAATCGCGGTCCAACTGAGGCAGATCACTTTATTGGTTACAGCTACGGCCAATTGCGTGCTTGGCCACAGCAGTGCGTGCACAGTGAGATGTGGCATTCTTGAAACTTCTCATTCATAAACAAACTGAATAACCTGGTACTTGTGCTGACCGACTGAATGAGAGGGGCAAGTTGTTTTACTTCAGCATCGGCAAGTGAGTCTACATTGTTCATCACGGAGAGAAAAGGGCGGAAGAGCTATTAATGTGTAAAAGTGACTGATGTTCATACACGTTGAGGGGCTTTCACATAACTCTCGTCAGTGCAGCCAAATACATTGAAGTCTATGAAGTGACTCGTCAGCTCAGCCTCGGCTCCAACTTCACACCAAAGTGTTTTTCACACACGTTTTTGCCTCACAAATGATGTCTTTGAGAGGACAACCCTTCAAGAAATATTTTAAAACTGTCCAAATTTATGAAGAGATATTGAATGTCTCATAATTTAATTTAATTATTACTTTATCGTTTCTGAGTATCCAGAGACCCCAGTTATTGAATTACAGTAATTACATTCACCAAAGAAAAAAAAAATGCTAAGACGTTAACAAATGAGTCCTCTCTTATTTTCTGCAATCAAAGTAATTGGCTTTTTTTTTCTCTTCCAAATAAATGTTTTCAATGTTTATTGTGCACACCTCCCACTTTCTTGCATGGCAAGATCGTAAATTCATGTAGAAGGGCAAAGCGCCACTTGACTTTAACGTTCTTATAATGCTTAAACATTCTACTGAAGTCACTGGATTTGACATGGAAATTTAATAAGAGAAGGTAAGGACGTTATTGAAACTCATTATTATTATTATTAGACTATTGTTGTTGTCTTTTTGGATAAAAAGTCATGCTTGCCAGTTCACAAAATGAACAGAATTATAGATCTGCTTTTTTCTTATAATGATTAAATACTAAGTCTCTTGGCAGATTTCAGTCATGAACATCTCAAAATGATTCAGTGACTCACTCGAAGCACATAAGACACTCGTTTGTTGCTACCTAGTGGCATCTCCAGAAATGGTCACTAAACTAGTCAATTAATGAAACTGAACATTTTTTTGAAACAGAAGCAAGCCAAATACCCTTTATTGCAGCTAATAACACAATTGTGCAGATAAGTAGCTTTACTTGAATCATTAAAGTAGCTTAAGTTGGTGCTTTTAGCTTATTTAAAAAAAAAAGAAAAACAGAAAACATGTTCGTGGATCAGTGATTGTCTCAGCTTTTTCAACCCTCATGAGTTTGTATCCCTGTGAGTTATAACCTTAAGACATTTCTTAAGATTTCTTTTAAAATTTAATTCACACTGGGTTAGTAACATGGTGATTTGGCCTTAATACCTTGGGATGTGAATTAATTTTCAATAATTCAATGATCGGAGTCGGCTTACACCACGGTTACCACATATAGTATGAGGAAAACACAGAATCTAGTGATAAAAAAATGGCATTAGCAATAAAACAAAGAATATCATGGAATATGACATATTTGGATGAAAATGAATGTTTGAATGTACAATTAATCAAATAAAAATTGTGATATGTCCTAGTGTGATAATTAAACTAACAAAAAGTCTCTGATTTAAATGAATAAATAATCTGCAAGTGACGTGTGCTTCAAAATGAATGTAGAGCTGTCCACTCATACACTAAAAAAACCTCATCATGATCATCATGTGCGTGCTTGTGTGTGAGATGACAGAGACATAGTGCACTCTGAAGTGCGCAGTGCATACAGACTATATATTTATTTAATTAAATCACAGCTTTACAGGGATTAATAATCACACTGGGCCATGCAGCAAACTGCTTATCTGGAGCTGAGAAACTACCATCAAAAAAGCACCAAATAAAAGAACATAAAAGAATGTGATTTTGCTTAAATATTGCACTTGTTGGGCGCATAAAATGTCCTGGAAATGTCCTGGAAAATTGTGCCTTGAAAAGTGTGGGAACCCTGAATGTGGTAAGACAATAAAACAAAACTTGTAAATAAAACTTAAAAGGTGAGTGAGTACTTTTTATAGGCACTGTGAAATGTCTTGTTTTCTCTTGACAAAGTTGCCTTGACTTTCAGAAACTGTGCGTTGTTGTAGTGCATGTGCAGCCTGAAGTTGCTTTATCTGCAAACTTCATTTATCAGGTATTGTAACATTTTTGACCATGTGTATAGGATTGCAGTGTGCTGGCATTTGTTCTGGACCACTTACTCCCACACACCCAGAACTCAGAGGACAAGGACACCCCTGCCCTTGCACGCCTTTTCCTGGCCAGCCTCGCTGCAGCTGGCACGGGCACAGAAGCCCAGGCGGCCCTCGTCAATGAGGTTAAAGCTGCTCTGAGTCGGGCTTTGGGAATGGCAGAAGGCACAGAGAAACATGCCCGGTAATTCTAGCCCACTAGTTGCTATACTATAAATCACACTTATTCATGAGTACAAAGATGAAATCAGAGGTGAAACTAAAGTGAACATTGATTTCTCTCTTTGCAGCTTGCAGGCAGTGATGTGCATCATCAGCACCATCATGGAGTCATGTCCTTCCACCTCCAGCTTCTACAGTACAGCCACAGCCAAGACCCAGCATAACGGAATGAACAATATCATCCGCCTCTTCTTGAAGAAAGGCCTCGTTAATGACCTCGCCCGTGTGCCTCACAGCCTTGATCTATCTAGGTAGCACCTCACAGTCTCCCTATGGATGTTATGGCTTCAAGACCTTATGTAATGGCTTGACAAGCACAGTTTTCTTTCTTGTGTTAATTTATTTACTTTTAAAACAGGAATTTGGGTGGGACATATTGAAGGATTTGTCTTTTTATTTTTTATTTTTATTTTTATATAAAGTAAATAAGCATAAGCTTACATCACAGCCATAAACCATTATTTGCTACTTGTTATTGCTAGTCAGAGGCAAGTGGAATTAGGGGAGGGGATGTTAATTTTGTCAACATTTAGGATTATATTATTAACATAGCCTCAAAGCATAGACATGGACTAAAAGCCACAACTCAAATATTGATTTCATGGTATTGTTAAAGTTAGGTAGTTCTAAGTCTATTAGCTTTTTCTTTCATTTCGTTTTATTGTACGGATAATTTATTTATTTGTATTAATTTTTTACTTTTTTAATATAGGCTCTTTCTCACTTAAAATAATGTTTCTTATTGCTTTGCTTGGTTTACTATAGTCCCAACATGGCAAACACAGTAAATGCTGCTCTTAAGCCTTTGGAGACTCTGTCACGAATTGTGAACCAGCCCAGCAGCCTTTTTGGGGGTAAAGGGGCATCCAGCAAGAACAAAACAGAGAATGACACTGTCGGCACAGTCAGGGACAGCAACAGCAACACACAGGATCAGGGTAACTCATCATTAATCATTTCAACATATAGCTCCATAAGGCAACTGTATCTGTGTCTAATGGCTAATATTATCTACAGTAGAGGTAGGTGAGGCAGAGCCAGTTGAGAATCGTAACCGTGGTCAAGCCACGGATGCAGACCTGATGGATGGTGAAACCGAGGGAGACACTGTGGTCATTGCTGGACAACCTGAGGTGCTGAGCACTCAGGCCATGCAGGTTAGAAACATATAAGTTCGTGAAAATGTTCTCAGTAGAGTAATGTGAAAATCCTCCTGCTGTTTAACTCACATAGATGTTTATTCATATGTGTTTGTAGGTGGAGAATGAGTTGGTGGATTTAATAGATGAACTTTTAGAGAGGGATGCAGGGACTGTCAATAGCGCCATCATCGGTTAGTGGTTTATTTGATTCATGGTCAAATATGGAAGTAAAGCAATACAACGTTGGATATGTGTTTTTGATTGGTTTTACATTCAAATAGTGGGTCGCTCTGGAGAGGATGAGTCTCAGGAGGATGTGCTGATGGATGAAGCACCTTCCAATATGAGTCAGGCCTCAACTCTGCAGGCCAACAGAGAGGGTAGGATGTGAAACTCATCTGTATTTACACTTGGAAGCAACTCTGAGGGGTGTATCTAATAGACATGGAAACAAACACCAATCCAAACACATGTTTAGATTTGCTTGATTTGTAACTCAAAAACTTTCTGTTTAGTAGTCGACAGATACAGGTTTTTCAATGACTGATGGCGAAACTAGGGAGCGGATTGCCATATGGCTGATATGTACGTATGTAATGAAGGCCATTGCGGTTTAATTAAACCAGTTGAGATGTACACGCATGCGCAACATTTTTGACACTGTATTTAGTCAATTCACGATATTGGAAAAAAATGTATGCGTTATCCGTAGACAACACTGTTGGAACTGACACAAGGGAAAGCTAATGCCCAGTCAAAATGGTCAAATATCGGCCAAATTTTCAACCTGGCTTTAGTGCTGCCAAAATAAAATTCGAAATTTGAATATTCATAAAAAAAAAATAAAAAAAAAAGGCACATTTGATTGCTAACTGTGCATTTGAATTTTGGATGTATGCCAAGCACTGACATTGAATTCAGACCTGATCGCATTCTCGCACAAAATAAAAGGCTAGACGCAGTGCATCAAATACAGTTTAACAAAAAGCAGGTGTCTCAATTCGTTTTAAAGGTTGAAGTTTTTTTAACTTGACACGTCATCCAGAAAACACAGCGCTCCCGCACGAGATGCTGAGTAAACAACAGAACATTAAGACATTCGTATAGTGCGTGTTTGCATAGAAAATCGAATGGTAAACTGGATTGTGAAGAGCCCCTCAGGTGGAGTTCATTGGCCGTTGCGTCTTGCTCTCTTATCAGCATTTTACAGATTAAGCATTGTGTTTTAAAATGCTTTGTCAGTAGTTCGCTTTGGAAATGCGTGTCTCAAGATCCTCATGTTCTGTTCCATTCTGTTGTGCTCCGTCTGTTTGAACAGCCCCTGGGCTCATAGTCTGAGCCACTTCACCACCGAATTCAGCCAAATAGCACTGCTGTCTGGGAATATTACCACAGTACATACAACTGTAATGAATGAAAAACACTGTGGTATTGCTGTTATTATTAAGCTTGGGTCTTGGGTACTCTGGCAGACAGTGGCACCAGTGCAACACCATGCTAACATAGAACTGTCTATTTAAGTGTTTTCCCCCCTCGTTTTACTTTTTAATTAACATTTGAGAATATGAACCAATTAAAACTTTTCATTTATTTATTATTTATTCAATGGATATTAGTTTAAAATGGAATGCTCTTTTTGAACAGCCAAGAATGTTCTTTGCAGTAATTTAATGGTGTTGTATGGTTTATATGTATTCATTGCACCCTCTTGAGTACACAATGTCAATTTAAAAATTTACTTTTAAGGACTTAAAAAAAACAAAAAAACATATAAATTCTATTTGAATTGGAATTTTGGTAATATTTTAGGTAAAAATTTGAATTTAGTTTCTAAGCCCAGCTGAAAGCCCTACCTGGCTAATATATTGGTATATCACTATGCCTGTTCTATACTGGGAGATTTCATTTGTAAATTTTCTACTCCTGCACTCCTTTGTTCTTTTTGCTGATTAAGACTCCATGAACATCTTGGAGCCAGAGGATGAGGAGCACACACAGGAGGAAGACTCCAGTGGTAGCAATGAGGATGAAGACAGTCAGGATGAGGAGGAAGAGGAGGAGGAAGAAGAGGAAGAGGATCAGGTAATGGTTATTAAAAAAAAAAAAAAAAAGAGTAGTTTTCCACACTGCTGGGTAAAAATGATCTTTCTCATGTTTTGTGCTCTTTACTCATTTGCTTACCTGCCCTGCCTATTATCCTTAGGATGATGAAGAGGGAGATGAGGATGATGATGATGAAGGCTCTGAGATGGAACTGGATGAAGATTTTCCTGATATCAACGCTGCCCCACACATCCGTTTTGAGAGATTTGATCGAGATGATGACCTCATTATAGAATTTGATAACATGTTCTCCACATCTGGTAAGTCATTTGCTTTTCGATGAAAACATATCTCAGCTACTATGAAATCATTAAAAAAAAAAAAAAAAAATTTGGAAGAGTCACTGTGAAGAGGTCAGATATAAAAATGTTGAAAGTGCGTCATTTATGTTCTGTATTTTATACCTTTTTAGCTGACATCCCTCCCTCGCCAGGAAATATCCCCAGCTCCCACCCCCTGATGGTGCGCCACGCTGACCACGGCTCGCTGACACTTGGGGGAACAGGCACCAGCAGCAGATTGGCTCAGGGCATGGGACGTAGCCAACGCTCTCTCCGCCAGCTCACTGCCAACACAGGGCACACCATCCATGTACATTATCCTGGCAATCGTCAACCCAACCCTCCGCTCATCCTGCAGAGGTGAGTCGCTCTTTAATAAACGTGTTTTTTTTGTTTGTTTTTTTTTTTGGTCAATATTTCATAATATCTTCTTTATTTCACTCTAATGGCAGATTGGGTGAGTGTTTGGGAGAATTGGTTTGGTACTGCTCGTGGCACAGAAATTTGCAGTCCAGCTTTAATTCTGACATGTTTATTGTGTGTTTTTTTTTGTCAGATTATTAGGCCCCAGTGCCGCAGCTGATATCTTGCAGCTGTCTAGCTCTCTGCCCCTGCAGTCACGCGGCCGTGCCCGTCTATTGGTGGGTAACGAGGATGTGCACATTATCGCACGTTCGGACGATGAGCTGCTAGATGACTTCTTCCATGAGCAGAGCAGCACTGGAGGACAAGCTGGTGAGTCACCCACAGACACACTGCTATAAATGAACAGTTACAGATGCACCTGCTAATCGTTTCTGTTTTACAGGCACCCTTTCAAGTATCCCGACCGCCTTAACCAGATGGACTGACGAGTGTAAAGTTCTGGATGCTGAGAGCATGCATGATTGTGTGGCAGGTGAGATCTTACAATTCATATATTTTCAGGTCTCAACAATAAGAATTTTGCTGTTGGCCCGATTGGGCTAGTATTTCAGATTTTTCTTGCCTTTCTAACATGTTTACTGGCCCCAGACATGATACATATTTTATTTATTATTATTTTTTAATGATAAAAGTCAACACACTTATGCTGTTTGATAGTGTTTTCCCAGTGACCTATTTAATTCAGAAAAATTAACAGCAACAGTGTTCAGTACATCAAAGAAAACAGTAAACATAAAATGTTTAATTTTACAGGGCATAGAATAGCATATACAGTGCATTCATAAAGTCTTCATACACTTTAATTTTTTTCATATTTTGTTTTTGCAGCCTTATGCTAAAATGCTTTAAATATTTTTTTTTCACATCAATCTACACTCCATACCCCATAATGACAAAGAAAAAAAAAAACAGATTTTTGATAACTTTGCAGATTTAATAAAGGTGCAATATATAACAATTTTCATGTAATATTTACCCTTTTAATTTTTGGCAATGTGTGAACTAGCACCCTGCCGATATATTGGTCGGCCCAATATTATCAGCCGATATTAGCCTTTCACCGATATATCGGTATCGGCGTATATTTTACCGATATGCGCCGATATGAAAACTTTTTTTCAGAACATTTAATGCAGAAAACAATGCTGTAGAATTGGTGTCATAGTGTAGTTTGTCCAGCAGAGCGCACTCCGATTACATTGTTTACAGAGCTGATTCTGAACTGATGGTGGCTCTGCAGACAGGGCGGAGTTAAACGGTGCAGATTTCAGCAGTCTCTTCTCCTTAAATTGCTAACTAGTATGTGAAATACATACTGGAAAGTTAATAAAAAATGACCCCATCATTTTATATAACTAATATAACGTTAACCCTGTCCCTGACAACCATGTCACACATGTTTATCACATCTGTTTGCTGTTAGCCAGCTATAGTTTGTCAGTGCAGTCAGTAATAATTGAAAGGTAAACAACAGAGCATAATTTTGAAGCTCAGCAGACAACAGTGCGGTGGTGGATTGTGTGCGGTGAGTGTTGATTTCATGCTTCGCTGTTACCTAGTTGGTGAGACACAATGCTGGAAAGTAAATAAAGTCCATCTTTTACTCTCCGTGGCAACGAGCTTACAGCTAACTAGCTAACCACGTAGCAACTTTCATTGTTGTCAGCTGAGTGGAAGCTAATGTGTAAACCATGTATTCACCAATCTGTTCAAGATTCACAGTTTGGTTCCCCCTTCAACCGAACAATTCCAGTCGCTGCATTTATAAAATGTAATATTTAAAAGTCTGGTTTTCCAGACATTCAAATAGGATACGTAATAAAAGTAGATTTAATAAATAGTATATTTGCCCTGTGTAAATAATAATATATAGGAACTGTATCTAAAATAAATGAGGGGTGATACATACCAATACAACAGGCTGGAAAAATAGACATTTATTCATTTTAATATCCTATATATATATATATTTTGAATGTGTTGAAACTTGACACCGAGCGACGCACCCTAAAAACACCACCGTTAGATCGGTTTCATGCTGAAGAGCCGCTTAAGTACGTTTTTTTTTCTTTTTTCTCTCTTGTAAATGTAAATGAGTGTAAATGCCAACATCATATATGTCGAAAGGACTGATGCCTGTCAATCAAAACATGAGCTCATTGATGTCATTAAATATCAGTCTGCTTTTTTTATTCCATCAGTTGCTCCTGGTCGGAGGCTTCCGTATATATTTAGTTTATAAGAAGGGTTACGTCCTACATAAATGTAATGGTGCAACGCTCAAATATTTAGAAGCGCATAAATTGTGACTTAGTGCCCATTTACGCCACAACTAGGCTAAGTTGTAACATACGTATAGCTGGTGCATCCGGCCCCTGATGTTTATTTAACTATTTATTTTTATTTATTTTTTATTTAAATGGTCAGCAACTGACTGATACTAAACATACAGTACTGATGTTAATTAAGCTATTTATTGTATTTTTATTTATTCTTTATTTAAATGGTCAGCAATTGACTGATACTAAACATACAGTAATAATTTGTATTTTATTTATTCTTTAAGTGGTCAGCAATTGACTTATTCTAACAGTACTGATGTTTATTAATCTAGTTATTATATTTTTATTTATTCTTTTTCTCAGTGTTCATTTCTAGAATTTGTTGACAATGTTTAATAATAGTCAAATGTTCTTTGATAAAAATATTTAAGAAAGCAGCCTTCTGAGTACCTTTGCATAGTCATATCGGTGCAAAATTGGTGCACAATCCACATAGAAAAGGTCTGTTTTCATTTCAGCTCCAAAATTTGCTATATCGGTCACCATATTGTTAATCAATGAATTTTCCCTCTTTAAAATTGGTATCGGTATTGGTCTCAAAAATCCCATATGGGTCGGGCTCTAGTGTGAATGGCTTGTAAAGCAACTTAAAAAATGAGCCCTTCCCGGACTTCCTAGGTTGCCTATTGAAGCCTGTAGACTGATTTTCATGCTAAGGGAGCGGGTCGCTTTTGCCGGGAAAATCCAAAGGATGTGACGTTTATGCGTGCTCCAGAGAGCCTTGCCTCAGTGCTTCTCTTCCGCTATTCAACAGCGACAACAAACTGCAACAATAGGTAACGTTCTCTTAGAGATGGAATCCAGCAAACGGCCGACTCCCAGCACAACACCAACTCCTACACAAACTCAGAGCAAGCCAAAAAAAAACAAACATTTATCTACTGAATCCTGTCTGGCTAAGCGGGAATGTGATCATGGTCGAGCGAAAACTAGAGTGAACATCGGCAGGACGTTTGATTCCTGGAGGGACCTTCGGTTTTGGGGATAAAAACCGACCATGAATTGGCATTCTTATTGGACAAGTAAGCTTGCATAACTACAAAGCATGTGAAATATAGTGCCATAAGGATTGATCTGTGTAATTTTAGCTAAACTACAATAACACATGAAATGAATGCTAGACATTGTTCAAGATAATGCAAAAAGACCCATTCATTAGTGTAATGTAACTTGGTTATACAGAAAATATATACATTCTATTATTATAAAACAATAGCGCATTGATATATCAAAATGACAGTTGTGATTGAATCGCATCAATACTGAATTGTCAATATATTTATAATGTACAGTCTATTTAATAAATGCTACTGTCATCATCCACCAAATTTAGCTAACATCTATTGATAAAGCTGGCTAGCTAGCTAATGCCGACATAGGCTATCGTATAAATGCAGTCAATGCATCATGCAAAGAAAAGTGATTACTTCAAACTAGTCAGACCCATATCCACACTTTGTTTTAGCCCTGTTCCAGCACTGGAGAGTCAAATATAATATATAGTTTCAAAGTTTGTAATAAAACAATCATAACTGTGTAATTTTAATTATGCTACCTTATCTGCCAGCATGATGCAGGTGAATTACGTTGTCTCTTTGTACGCTACGTCATTGGTTTGGCTGAAGCTCGCTCGCATCGCTATGATGTGTGCACAAGCACGAGAAACAGGTAGCTGGCAGTTCACTTATTGGCCACAGGTGTCATTAATAACAAGGGTTTCTGAATCTTACATACTGTACCTTTAAAAAAAAAAAAACTGAAATTACACATTGACATAAGTATTCAGGCCCTTAACTCAGTACTTATGGCACTTTTCCACTGCACTTTACGGTTCGACTCGACTCTGCTCGCTTTTCCACTGCAGTTTCGTGCAGCCTCAACATGGGTGGGATTATAGGCTGATCGTCATAGTTGCGTCGCCCCATCCAGCTCTCGTTGGATCCTCTCCTCGGCTACTAACGAGAGGAATGTCTGCACCTCGTTTATTGACCATGGCGTGGTTTTGCGCACAGCCATTTCTTTTTACAATTCGAAAGTTGCGTGAACAAATTATACTGCTATTGCTGTTACTAACTTTAGAACTAGCAGGTTGATGTCCCGTGTCGCAAATCCAGTGACACTGCTAGTGACGATTCTCTCTGACCAATCAGTGATCAGCAGGGTTTTGACGTCACATTTAGTATTAGCTCAGCTCGCTTGGAACCTCATAAAAAAAAGTACCAGGTATTATCCACAGTGGAAAACCCCCAAAAAGCGAGTCGAGTCGTACCTTGTAGTGGAAAAGCCCCATTAGTTGAAGAACTTTTGGCAGCGATTACAGCCTCAAGTCTTTTTGGGTATGATGCGACAAGCTTTGCGCACCTTTCTGCACTTTCTGCAGGGGGATGGAGTGTAGATTGTGAAATTGTTTTTTTTTTTTTTTTTTTAAAAGCATTTTAGCATAAGGCTGCAACACAACAAAATGTGAAAAAAATGAAGGGGTCTGAATACTTTATAAATGCAATGTACTTAACCAACGCATGATGTAGTAACAACATAGCACTAGCCCAATAGGGACAATACTTTCACACTGGCCTTGAACCATCTGGATTTTTGAGTCCTGAGAATAGAACCAATTGTTAACCATGCACTGCAGAGAAATACCAAGTGTGTGTCTAATGGTAAGTCTTGTGCTTGTGCTTTGATCTTTCAGTGGTGAAGGTGCCCATCCTGCAGCACCTGGAGAGTTTGCGCGATGAAGAGCTGGAGGAACGCAGGGAGAAGAGGAGGAGACAGTTGGCAGAAGAAGAGGAGACTGCCAAACAGAATGAAAGTTCTTCAGCAGGGCAGGAGACCCAGGAACAGAGCCTGCAGGTATGTAAGAGATGTGTAGAGTGAGCATGGAGATGAAATAAGCAAATAAGAAAAGTTGAAGCATAAATTTGATTCAAATACTATTAAATTAGGGCAGGGCCATAGATATCAGCTAGGACACAGGTCTCACAGCTGATTTAATGTGTTTTATTGCATGGGTGGATATATTGATTTTATTTCCCACAGGGCTCTGGGATTGGAACAGTCAATGGATCTGGAGAGAATGCTGCCGGTAAGAGTATATGTTAGTGCTTTTACAGGTGAAATTAATATTGAGTGCTATATTTAGTGTTTTAATGCATGTTTTTATATTGCCTTTTTATTGAGCTAAGAACATGTAGGTCAAATTTCAAACTACATTGTGGAATCAGAAATGTGAAAATAGGACTTTTCACATATGTTGAAGAATCTGGGTTCTTTGGGACAAGTTCGGCTGCGGGCTGTGGGATGAGGTAGTAGTTTGTATAGTTTTAGGATCACACCAGATCTGGGAGATAACTATACAGTCTACTGTCTTTCTCTCGGTAACCGCTCGACAACTGGATGATCTTCCTGCCTTCCATCACTGCGGCAACGGCTGCTAGGCAACAATCAATGCAATCAATCAGTTGTTACTAGGCGACTGCTCAATTATTAATATCAAATTTATGAGCAAAAAGGTTTAATCCATATGAATTGTATTCATCACATTAATATCAATATGAACATATACAGTCATATTATTTGGTTATTAATTTTGCCCATGGCTATTAATGTGTGAATATCGTCATTGTATCTGGTTGGATGATCCCTCAGTGAGCATGTGTGGCTGACTGTGTTGTGGTGAGGTAGTAAGTTGTGTTGTTGTTGGGGATCAGTATAGTGTGGCCCTCGAAGGAGATAACTATACAATTTACTGCCTTCCTCACTGCAGACCTTTAATCGCACATGAAGCTGGAGTTTTATTGTCTTCTACCACAGATGTGTAATTCCGTTAATGACTATTAACATTAAAGTGGTAATCTCCACCGATTGGCATTACTCATCTACATTCTTCTTTTGTGTGATCAGAAGGAGAACAGGCTCAGAGCGGGGTTTCATCCTGTCTGGACCCTCCACGTACCTCAGAGGGTTTCCTCACAGCACCCCCCTCAGGAGAAGTCACCCCAACCACCCCTGCCCCCCACGAGCAAGCCCTCGTGTCCTTGGAAACAGCTATCAGCCAGCAAGTGCACCAGCCAATCACAGAGCTGCTGCTGGCTGACTCCAATCCGGATTCTCACGGGGTCTTGGCAGGGGCAGGGCTTCCCCAGCTCTCAGCACCTGATGGTCCAAATTGTGAGGCAGAAGCATCTCAGATGGAGATGTCACCTGCACCCACTATCGGTGAGAGAGGAGGAGCAGCATTGGATGCAGTCAGGGAAGGTAGATTAACTTTAAATCCTGTAAAATTAGATTTTACACACTGTGGTTTAGTGGAGTGGAATTCATTTTCAGGAGGATTCCACTCTTTATTCCACCTCAGTATGCCAAAGCACTCAGTTTCAACAATATGATTTTTGAAGAGACTTGAGCCTTTCTTAGAATTATTGGATGATCCCACTGCATTCAGCATGCAATGACTGCATGTGATGTGTGTGTGTGTGTGTGTGTGTATATATATATATATATCTATATATATATATCTGTGTGTGTGTGTATATATATATATATACACACACACACACACACATACAGGTGCATCTCAATAAATTAGAATGTCGTGGAAAAGTTCATTTATTTCAGTAATTCAACTCAAATTGTGAAACTCGTGTATTAAATAAATTCAATGCACACAGACTGAAGTAGTTTAAGTCTTTGATTCTTTTAATTGTGATGATTTTGGCTCACATTTAACAAAAACCCACCAATTCACTATCTCAAAAAATTAGAATACATCATAAGACCAATAAAAAAAACATTCTTAGTGAATTGTTGGCCTTCTGGAAAGTATGTTCATTTACTGTATATGTACTCAATACTTGGTAGGGGCTCCTTTTGCTTTAATTACTGCCTCAATTCGGTGTGGCATGGAGGTGATCAGTTTGTGGCACTGCTGATGTGGTATGGAAGCCCAGGTTTCTTTGACAGTGGCCTTCAGCTCATCTGCATTTTTTGGTCTCTTGTTTCTCATTTTCCTCTTGACAATACCCCATAGATTCTCTATGGGGTTCAGGTCTGGTGAGTTTGCTGGCCAGTCAAGCACACCAACACCATGGTCATTTAACCAACTTTTGGTGCTTTTGGCAGTGTGGGCAGGTGCCAAATCCTGCTGGAAAATGAAATCAGCATCTTTAAAAAGATGGTCAGCAGAAGGAAGCATGAAGTGCTCCAAAATTTCTTGGTAAACGGGTGCAGTGACTTTGGTTTTCAAAAAACACAATGGACCAACACCAGCAGATGACATTGCACCTCAAATCATCACAGACTGTGGAAACTTAACACTGGACTTCAAGCAACTTGGGCTTTGAGCTTCTCCACCCTTCCTCCAGACTCTAGGACCTTGGTTTCCAAATGAAATACAAAACTTGCTCTCATCTGAAAAGAGGACTTTGGACCACTGGGCAACAGTCCAGCTCTTCTTCTCCTTAGCCCAGGTAAGACGCCTCTGACGTTGTCTGTGGTTCAGGAGTGGCTTAACAAGAGGAATACGACAACTGTAGTGTCTGTGTGTGGTGGCTCTTGATGCCTTGACCCCAGCCTCAGTCCATTCCTTGTGAAGTTCACCCAAATTCTTGAATCGATTTTGCTTGACAATCATAAGGCTGCGGTTCTCTTGGTTGGTTGTGCATCTTTTTCTTCCACACTTTTTCCTTCCACTCAACTTTCTGTTAACATGCTTGGATACAGCACTCTGTGAACAGCCAGCTTCTTTGGCAATGAATGTTTGTGGCTTACCCTCCTTGTGAAGGGTGTCAATGATTGTCTTCTGGACAACTGTCAGATCAGCAGTCTTCCTCATGACTGTGTAGCCTAGTGAACCAAACTGAGAGACCATTTTGAAGGCTCAGGAAATCTTTGCAGGTGTTTTGAGTTGATTAGCTGATTGGCATGTCACCATATTCTAATTTTTTGAGATAGTGAATTGGTGGGTTTTTGTTAAATGTGAGCCAAAATCATCACAATTAAAAGAACCGAAGACTTAAACTACTTCAGTCTGTGTGCATTGAATTTATTTAATACACGAGTTTCACAATTTGAGTTGAATTACTGAAATAAATGAACTTTTCCACAACATTCTAATTTATTGAGATGCACCTGTACATACATGCATATACAGGTGCATCTCAATAAATTAGAATGTCGTGGAAAAGTTCATTTATTTCAGTAATTCAACTCAAATTGTGAAACTCGTGTATTAAATAAATTCAATGCACACAGACTGAAGTAGTTTAAGTCTTTGGTTCTTTTAATTGTGTTGATTTTGGCTCACATTTAACAAAAACCCACCAATTCACTCTCTCAAAAAATTAGAATATGGTGACATGCCAATCAGCTAATCAACTCAAAACACCTGCAAAGGTTTCCTGAGCCTTCAAAATGGTCTCTCAGTTTGGTTCACTAGGCTGCACAATCATGGGGAAGTCTGCTGATCTGACAGTTGTCCAGAAGACAATCATTGACACCCTTCACAAGGAGGGTAAGCCACAAACATTCATTGCCAAAGAAGCTGGCTGTTCACAGAGTGCTGTATCCAAGCATGTAAACAGAAAGTTGAGTGGAAGGAAAAAGTGTGGAAGAAAAAGATGCACAACCAACCAAGAGAACCGCAGCCTTATGAGGATTGTCAAGCAAAATCGATTCAAGAATTTGGGTGAACTTCACAAGGAATGGACTGAGGCTGGGGTCAAGGCATCAACCACACACAGACATGTCAAGGAATTTGGCTACAGTTGTCATACTCCTCTTGTTAAGCCACTCCTGAACCACAGACAACATCAGAGGCATCTTACCTGGGCTAAGGAGAAGAAAAACTGGACTGTTGCCCAGTGGTCCAAAGTCCTCTTTTCAGATGAGAGCAAGTTTTGTATTTCATTTGGAAACCAAGGTCCTAGAGTCTGGAGGAAGGGTGGAGAAGCTCATAGCCCAAGTTGCTTGAAGTCCAGTGTTAAGTTTCCACAGTCTGTGATGATTTGGAGTGCAATGTCATCTGCTGGTGTTGGTCCATTGTGTTTTTTGAAAACCAAAGTCACTGCACCCGTTTACCAAGAAATTTTGGAGCACTTCATGCTTCCTTCTGCTGACCAGCTTTTTAAAGATGCTGATTTCATTTTCCAGCAGGATTTGGCACCTGCCCACACTGCCAAAAGCACCAAAAGTTGGTTAAATGACCATGGTGTTGGTGTGCTTGACTGGCCAGCAAACTCACCAGACCTGAACCCCATAGAGAATCTATGGGGTATTGTCAAGAGGAAAATGAGAAACAAGAGACCAAAAAATGCAGATGAGCTGAAGGCCACTGTCAAAGAAACCTGGGCTTCCATACCACCTCAGCAGTGCCACAAACTGATCACCTCCATGCCATGCCGAATTGAGGCAGTAATTAAAGCAAAAGGAGCCCCTACCAAGTATTGAGTACATATACAGTAAATGAACATACTTTCCAGAAGGCCAACAATTCACTAAAAATGTTTTTTTTTTATTGGTCTTATGATGTATTCTAATTTTTTGAGATAGTGAATTGGTGGGTTTTTGTTAAATGTGAGCAAAATCATCACAATTAAAAGAACCAAAGACTTAAACTACTTCAGTCTGTGTGCACTGAATTTATTTAATACACGAGTTTCACAATTAGAGTTGAATTACTGAAATAAATGAACTTTTACACGACATTCTAATTTATTGAGATGCACCTGTATGTGTATGTATGAATGTGTGTATGTGTGTGTGTGTAATTTATATATGCATATTTGTTTATTTTTGCTTATAATGTAGTGTCGAGCAGGTTGAGTTTGTATTGACAGAGGCATGTCTTCCATACTCTCGCTGTCTCAGCTTCTCTCAGTCCAGATATAGCTGAGATTTCAGAGCCTGTGCCAGTGGGTGTGTCTCAGCTTGAAGGTTCTCCCATGGATACGAGCAGTCCTGCCTCAGGAACACAGGAAGAGCCAGTCACCAGCTCAGCCCCACCCAATAACATGTCTCAGGAACTCTCAGGAAGTGGTGACAGTGGACTCACAGACAGGCAGACAGATGCAGACACAGGGTGAGCATTTTAATCATTTTACTTCAGTACATTAGTTATTGCTCAATTAGGTGTCTATTAGGGCGTCCGGAATGACTAATTTCACTGATGTTTAGACATAAATTTGAGTCGACTAGACAACTAGTCTAGAAAGAAAGAAACCTTCAGAAAACAGTCTAAAAACATTGTACATGAAATGTAGAACATGACAAGCATTCACTGAATCAACTTTAGCGAATACAGGCATATTTATTTAAAACAATTTAATGAATAGTGCAGGACAAATAGAGTAACCTCAATAGCCTGTTCTAAACAGAATTCACCAAGTAAAAATCACTTGCCATATTAAAACATATTGAAAATAATTCACTTGAATAATGCGCTGCAAAATTGCGCATATTTCACGACGTGCATTAGCCTATTATCTAATATGACAGCTAAAAATAGCTGTAGGATAGACAAAATAGGCCTGTGAGAAATGTACAAAAAATGTAATGTAATGTTCTAAACATGACGTGCCCACAGAATAAAAGATAGTTTAAGCAGTCGGCATTTCGTTGAAAATAGCATTCTTTTTTGGAAAGAGGGCAACCTTTTATGATTCTGTATAAACTTCTAACAAAAGTGGAGCCAGTTCTGTAGCATAAGATCTAAATAATTCAGCGGCAAAGCCATCTGGCCCCGCAGGCAAGGCCTTAATTACCTTGCCAAGCTCCTCCAAGGTTATCTTAGAATCAAGAGAATTTTTTTGTTCAGTCGTCAGTTTAGGGAGTTCTAATGGTTCCACAAAATCAGTAGACGAAGACATTGCGCTATAGAGATCAAGATAGAATTCTTTAAAAGCATTATTAATATCAATGGCCAAGATAAAAATTTAACCACCAGCAGATTTCACTGAGGAAATGGTAGAAAAAGACTCTCTCTCCTTTATATATCTAGCCAGAAGTTCTCCTGCTTTGTCTTTGCTTTTGTCCCCTGACTCAAGGTATGACTGTCTTGCCCTGAATAGCCAAAACTACACTTTCTGTGACAAAATAGTGTTATATCTGCCTCGGCACTTTTAATATTCCTTTCCAACTCCACGAGTTCTCGTGCTTTGGATTTTTTGATGAATGAGGCATACTGTATGATCCAACCTCTAAGAACCGCCTTAAGTGCCTCCCAAGCCACGCCCACAGAGGATACTGAGGACCCCTCAGCTGGTACAAAATGCGGCTGCTCGTCTTCTAACAGGAACAAAAAAGCGTGATCACATAACACCAGTTCTAGCCTCACTACACTGGCTTCCTGGCTGTTTTAGGATTGATTTTAAGATTTTATTGCTTGCTTTTAAGGTTTTAAATGGCTTGGCATCATCATACCCCGGTTAAAGCACTGAGGTCGAACAACCAGATGCTCTTGGGTGTTCCGAGATCCAGGCTCAAAAACAGAGGTGATCGAGCCTTTGTGGTGGCTGCTCCTAATCTATGGAACAGCTTACCTTTCCATATAAGGACTGCTCAGACTATAGACATTTTTAAGTCGCTGCTGAAGACCCACCTCTTTGCATTGGCGTTCAACTTGAGTAGAACTTGACACCCTGACTTCTTACTCTGTGTGTTGTAACTCTATAGCCCTGTCATAATTTTGTTGTTTTATTTATTTATTGTGTTTGAGTTCTATGGCTTTGCTTTTCTAATTGTACAGCACTTTGGTTCAACTCTTGTTGATTTTAAGTGTGCTTTATAAATAAATTTGACCTTGACCAGTTGGTCTCCATATAAACATTGATTTCGGCCTTTAACATTTGTTGAAATTCAGGATTTAGCAAAAGGGATACATTAAAGCGCCAACTATATGATTTCTTTTTCTCCGTATGTGGCAACACCTCTAAACTCACCAGGGTGTGATCTGAGACTAAGATGTTTCCAATTGAGCAATCCACAACAGATGAAATGAGGGACTTAGATAAAAAAAAAATAAAAAAATCTATTATGGACTGATGAAAAAAATTTATAGTCCCTACCAGATGGGTTCAAAAGTCTCCATATATCTGTAAGACCAAGATTTTTACACATCCTGTGAAGCGTTACTCTTGCTCTAGGGGGCTTAAATATTTTGCTTCACTATGATCAAGGACTGAGTCCACCAAAGATTAAAGTCTCCTCCCAATATTATATCATAAGGGGTGCCAGCGGCTTGCAACATCTCTTCAAGATCTATAAAAAAGCCCTGATCATCAGAGTTAGGTGCGTAAATATTAGCCAAAATCAACCTTTGCCCCTAAATTTCTGCTAAAACAGTAATGACTCTTCCTAATTTATCTTTAATCTGTTTGAGACATTTGAATTGTAGATTCTTATCAATGTAATGACTCCCCTGCTCTTACTTGACCCAGCACTAAAGAAAACATGTCCACCCCATATATTCTCAAATTTTTCAGTTTCCTACAGGGAAAGATGTGTTTCTTGAAGAAACACGATCTTATTTTTTGTGTTTAAGAAAAGAAATTACCTTCCTTCTTTTTATGGGGTGCCAAACCCATTCACATTCCACGTGGAGAGGGACAGTTCGCTCATATTAACATTTGACATTTTGACATATTAGTAAAAATAGATTGTCAAAAATAAAATTATAATGACCACATTCCAACATTAGTGCAACAAACAAACCCCACACTTCCCCCAGAACCAGAAAAATGAAAAACGTGCGCATTAACCCCGCGCACGGCAGCGCCAACTGGTGTCCCTCCCTTCAAACTCAAACAGTCCATGTACACCTACGAGAGCCCCCGTGACAACTTTGCCATCGGATTGCTCAAGTCCTTCTTTACAAATTTTGTGAGACAGAATTACACAGAAGATAATCTATAAAACAAACTCCAGCCAATAGGCGGAATGAAAACAAAGAACGTGTAGATTCATCCACATAACTGTCCCGAAGGTGTGTTCCTCCACAAAACAAACTCCAGCCGCTAGCGGAACCAGCACACAAAAAAAAAAAAACATTCAGTTTCCTCGGGCAGTCAAACGAATGTTCAGTGAGCTGGCCCATTCGGCTGTTACATGAGTGCAACACATGACCTAATCACTCCATGTCTTGCAAGAAATATTCCACAAAACAAACTCCAGCCAATAGGAGGCATAAGCACAAAGAACGTGAAGATTCATCCACAAACTGTCCCGAAGGAGTGTTATTCCACAAAACAAACAGTCCCTCGAACAGTCAAGTGAATGTTCAGTGAGTCAGGCCCACTCGGCTGCAACGTGAGTACAACAAGATGACTTACTCCATTGACTTTATGAAGGACATCGCCTGCTGTGGGCATGTAAATATACTGAGGCCATCCTTAGTATCTGTTCTCAATTTGGCAGGGAATATCAAAAGCAACCTTCCTTGCATTCCTTGAATCGATCACGTTTCTCTCTTGTCGAATTCGCAAAGTCTGGGTACAAGAAAATGCTATGGTTCTTCCAAGAAAGCCTTCCTTTACTCCTCGCCTAGCACAACACGAGATTTTTGTCGGATGATCTCAGAAATTTGGCCAGAATTGATCGGGGCCTGTCTCCCTCCACGGATCTCTGAGCCGGAACTCTGTGAACTCGCTCGATTTCCAGCTTATGGCCCGTTACGTCGAGCAGACTCGGGAAGAGCCCATCTAGGAATTTCACCATATCTCTGCCTTCTTCGTCCTCAGGAATTCCAACAGTTCGGACATTTTCACCGGTTATGATTCTCCAAGTCTTCCAACTTTTCCCAGACGCATTCCAAATCTGCCTTGGACGCTAGCGGATTAGCAGCTAATTCTCTCTCCGATGACTCCAGATAATTGATCTGTTTCTCAACATCTGCCACTCTTGTAACCATCTCAATGAATTTCGTCTCCATGGCAGTGATCGATCGACATATTACAGCAAGATCCTCCAAGTCAGCAACGACCTTCGTCAGCATCGCCAGCATCACCGTCCAAATTGACTCCCGGGCTTTCTGCCTGCTGCTCAGATGCTTCAGCTTGAGCACGTAAGTGTCTTTTAATGCCTCCAGTGCCTGAGGATTTTGAATTCTTTGACATATTGTCTTCCTAGAACAGTTAAGAACCAGGGTTTATCGAATCTCACCGGTTTATGACACAAAGTATTAAAACTAGCAAAGTGTGCAGAGCTCGCCATTCACACGTCCAAACCTCGCATGGTGCCACGTGACTCCTCGAAAATAGCATTCTTGATCAGCAGGGTAAAAATAATTTGATAAAAATTGGCATACCTAGCCTAAAAGTGTCAAATAGTCTGCTTACTCAGAGCATACATTTTTGATGAGCAAAATTAACATCAACATGGTCTGGCGGTTATCTTGCACTTGAAAAATCTCGCTCTGCAGGAAATTAACTTGCAAGCACGCACAGATTTAAAGACTCAAATGTGAAAACATCCATAGAGACTTGCAAGCCAACGTTTTGGAAATCCGTTTCCCACACCACCACCTAAGTGATAGGTGCTCATCTTGAGAGAGGACATTTTCCTGCTCGCGCCGCAAGTGAGAGAGGGAAGTACTCGCAGCCTGAGGTGAAATTAAACGTTGTGTACATCTGCTCCAGATGTCCTTTTTTTTTTTTTTATAATTGTATTATGGCGGATGCAGAAGATGGCTGCTTAAATCTCAGGCTCTATTCCTGTTGTTTGATCAATTGCTACCCTCCTCAGTTTAAGTGAAAGAAACTCGTAATCAATAGGCTTTGCATACAGCTAACATGTCTGAGACACAAGATCCAAACGATTTCCCACTTTTTGTAACTACGCGATCACAGAAAAAGAAGAAACAAGTTGCGTCAGCAGAAACGTCCCTGTTACCAACGGATCAAACCAACCCATTATTGTGCGAAATTCGAGTGCTGGGTGCTCGACTGGGGAACATGGATGGTCATTTGGGCGGCATTGAAAATTGGCTAGATGCTATATCCACTTCTGTTTCTGCAGTTCACGAAACTGTCCAATTCATCACAGAGTATCCTTGAGCGAGTCCCGTTTAACTGAAACTGAAAATAGAATCTCCACCACGGAAGATGCTTTACGAGCCCGCGAGAGTGAACTTTCTACACTGGTTAAAATGCTGACTCCGCTTCAAGCCAAAGTGGATGACTTAGAAAACCGCTCGCACCTACCCCAGGAGTTAATGATCCACCACGAAGCATTTTGGTTAGATTTTTGCACTACACGTATAAAGAGCGCATCCTACAAACAGTGGGAATTTGATACCATGAGGAAGACTTTTGTTGATCGCAAGATGGTCCGTGGTTTTGCCTATCCTGCCAAACTGCGCTGTATTCACGATTCGGAGCTCTGTATTTTCAGTACTCCGGCCGCCGTGGGTTCATAGACACCTTTCAAGCTAAGTGACAATGGGATTCCTGTCTGTTTTATTTTATTTTAATCTTTGCCATATTTGGAGGGAAAGTGGCTTAAATGTATCTGGGACTTCGTGTCACATCTGATTTGACTGAAATGGCAGAAATGGCCACGTTACATCATGACTTTATTGTATTTTTCTGCTCATTTGTTCACTTTTCTTCCAAAACTATTTAATTTGGCCATTCTTTTCTGTACAAGTAGTCCTGGATAATACTCATGTTTTACTGGAATGGGTTAATTTTTGCGTTTCTCACAATGGGTAACTCTATGAACCTTATGTTGGTAGCTGGTATAACTGTTTTTTTACTTGAGACCAGTGGGGAACAGAGACCTAGGTTCAGGGTTATTTGGTAGGCCCTGTCGTTTTACTATGCTCAATCTTTATGTGCCAAATGAAGACTCCCCTAAATTCATATCCAAAATTATTTTGTTATTCAATGAGCACTGCAAGGTAATAGGGGTTTGCGCCGGAGATTTTAATTGTATAATGGATGAGAGATTGGACAAATCCTCGGTGGGCACCTCAGTTAATCCCAGATCCTCTTTGGTTTTTAAAGAATTGTGTAATGAGACTGGTTTAATTGATAGCTGGAGAGAAATGAATCCTGACAGTAGAGAATACATATTTTACTCCAATCCCCACGTCTCTTACTCAAGAATTGACTACATGACATTAAGTACCCTGCCACCAAGAAGCAGGGTTTGGAGGCTGAATTCATCTTTGCTGACAGACTCAAAATTTTGTGACGCAGTAAGAGATTCAATTAAAAACTATTGGTTGTATAATAAAAACTCACCTGTCTCCCCTGCTATGAAATGGGATGCAGCTAAAGCAACAGTTTGTGGATACATAATCTCCTATACATCAGCACATAAAAAGGCCTTGCTATCTAAATGCAGAGAGCTAGAAGAGGAGGTTAAAAGACTAGAATACTTACACAGTACAACTCCCAGCCAAGCCAACTGGTCTGCATTATGCTACGCTAGGGCCGAACTCAATCTGAATCACACTAATTATATAAAAAAAAATATTTTTCTTTCAAAACAAAAATACTATGAACATGCAAATAAATCTAGTAGATTACTGGCACATCATATTTAAAAAATCACTCTGAGAGGGCAATTATGTCTTTAAAGATAATGGATGGTACCACTACATATGAACCTGTACTTATAAATGATACAATTCGATCCTACTATGAATCATTATATTGTTCTAAAAATAGTGCTTCACAATCAGAATTTGACACATTTTTCAATAATATTTCTCTCCCAGCTATTTCAGATGAGAACAGAAATGACCTTAACTCACCCATATCACCAGAAGAGGTCCTAGCAGCAATACAATCAATGTCATCTAATAAATCACCAGGACCTAACGGCTTTCCCCCGGAATTTTATAAATTATTTTGGCCTGAGCTCTCTCATATTCTAATGCCTGCTTTACAAGTTCTTTTAGATCAAGGCACAACACCGGAAACATGGAAAGCTGCAACTATCTGTTTGATTCTTAAGAAGGACAGAGACAAATATTGTGCATCATATAGGCCAATAAGTCTTCTTAATACAGACTGTAAAATACTGGCCAAAGTATTGGTGAGTAGACTTGAAAGTATATTGCCTCAGATAAATCAGACCAGACAGGGTTTGTGAAATCTCGCTATGGTACAGATAACATACATCGACTTCTGAATGTTATTCCTTTTGTTCAGAATGGGAGGCACCCTGCACTTGTTCTCTCCCTTGATGCTGAAAAAGCATTTGATAGAGTTGAATGGGACTTTCTGTTTGCCACTCTTGAAAAATGTAATGTAGGTGGTAATTTTATAAGATGGGTAAAATTGTTATATTCTAATCCTAAGGTCACAGTGACTACAAATGGGCTTATTTCAACTCCATTCTGCATAGGGAGAGGTACAAGACAGGGATGCCCTCTTTCACCTTTGTTCTTCGCCCTAGTCATTGAACCCCTCTCAGAATTTATTAGACAGAGTAAAGACTTCTATGGCATTACAGTGGGAAAGGAAGAACACCGAATATTACTATGCGTTGATGACGTACTATTATACATGTCTAAACCTGACCAGTCAGTCCCTGCGTCATTGGAGTGTATTTCTCATTACAGTAAACTTTCTGGCTTTAAAATAAAATTTTCAAAATCCATTGCACTACCTTTAAGTATCTCTTCCTTAGAACACCTAAAATCAATTTCCCCTTTTCAACTAACTGAGAATGGTTTCAGGTATCTTGGCATTTTTATCACAGCATCACTTGATAATATTATAAGTAAAAATTACACCCCTCTTATTGAAAGAATAAAAATGTATCTGAAAATCTGGTGTTTACTCCACATCTCGTTTTTGGGGAGAATAAATGTTGTAAAAATGAACATTCTTCCCAAGCTTTTATATTTATTTCAATCTATCCCTGGTAACTTAAGTTCATTTTTCAAAGATCTTAATAAACACTTCAAAATGTATTTGGAATAATAAAATGCCACGGATCAAACTCTCTAAATTAATTAAACCAAAGGACAAAGGTGGGATTGCCTTACCAGACTTTGTTATATTATTGGTCAGCACAGATAAAAAAAAATATGATTAGTTGGTGCAGTGAAAGGACAAATTCTATCTGGTATAATATGGAAGCAATAACTTTCTCTCCACTACCAATTAGACTTCTACCATTTGTCAAGAATTTTACAGGACATCTCAGAACATTACGCTATATCAAACACTCTCCGGGCTTGGAGAGATGTCAAGACATATCTTAAAATACCCACCTCTCTCTCCTCGTCTTCCCCACTTTTTTAACCCCGATTTCACTTTAATAATACAAAACATTGGTCTTTCGGCATGGCTGAAATTGGGAATCTCTCAAATCTTGCCTATTTTCAGAGGATACCGTAAAGTCTTTCCAACAGATTTTGGAGCAATATAATGTTCCAAAATCGAATTTCTACAAATATCTTCAGTTATGACATTTTATAAAATTTTTGATAGACAAAGGAGAGTTGAGAATGGAAACAACAGAGATTGAGGATATTTTATTAAATCAGGTTTGCTTAAAGGGATCAGTATCAAAGATACTGGCATTTTATCTAATAAGTGTACATCTGGTAGGACTGAAGGGTGTGTGGGTAGTGGTCATAGGTCATGCCATTGAAGTGAATGATTGGGCTGCAGTATGCAAAAATGTGTTTCCCAAATGTACTTCCCTAGGGATTCACGAACTTAATTTTAAATTCTTTAATAGGATATATCTTACACCGATGCGTATTAAAAATATATTCATTAACACATCAGGTTTTTGCTTCAAGTGCAATAAAGAAAAAGGCACATTCGTTCATTGTTACAGAATTTTGCCATACTGGGAGAAAATACATGGTATAATAGAAGATCTTCTTGGACTGCATTTCGATATGACCCCAGCCTTGTACCTACTGAATCTTAGTGTGGACACTCTGATTAAATATGATGTAAAACAGTTATTTGTTATCCTGGTCTATTTAGCCAAAAAATGTATTTTGTTGCTTTGGTCTGCACCACAGGCACCATCTCTTAAAATGTGGACATTACAGGTCGCTATGTAGTTACCACTTGAAAAGCTCACCTATGATAAACATCAGAAATCTGAAACATTTTTGGCGGATATGGTCTTCCCTTTGGGACTATATAAAGGCGCTCCCTTAACATACATATCGGACTGCTTTCAACTTATTCGTAAGATGGATAAAACTGTGACTTTTTTCTTTCTTTTTTTTAAGGTTTTGAACATCCTGTAACATGGTTAGAATTACATGTTACAGTTGTGCTCAAAAGTTTGCATACCCTTGGAGAATTGGTAATTATATGTACTATTTTTAAAGAAAACATGAGTGAGCAGGCAAAACACATTTCTTTTGTTTCTTATGGGATTCATATTCAACTGTAGGTTATAACAGAATGGCACAATCATAAAACAAAACATGGCAACAAAGAAAAAAATGAAATGACCCCTGTTCAAAAGTCTGCATACCCTTAGTTCTTAATACTGTGTATTGCCCCCTTTAGGATCAATGACAGCGTGTGGTCTTTTGTAATAGTTGTCTGTGAGGCCCCAAATTCTTGCAGGTGATATAGCTGCTCATTTGTCTTGGCAAAATGCCTCCAGGTCATGCAAAGTCTTTGGTCATCTTGCATGAATCACACGTTTGAGATCTCCCCAGAGTGGCTCGATGATATTAAGGTCAGGAGACTGTGATGGCCACTCCAGAACCTTCACCTTTTTCTGCTGTAACCACTGGAGGGTCAACTTGGCCTTGTGCTTAGGGTTATTGTCGTGCTGGTAAGTCCAAAAATCGTCCAATGTGCAGCTTTCATGCAGAAGAATGCAAATTATCTGCCAGTATTTTCTGATAACATGCTGCATTCATCTTGCCATCAATTTTCACAAGATTCCCCGTGCCTTTAGAGCTCACACACCCCCAAAACATCAGTGAGCCACCACCATGCTTCACAGTGGGGATGGTACTCTTTTCACTATAGGCCTTGTTGACCCCTCTCCAATCAAAGCGCTTATGGTTGTGACCATAAAGCTCTATTTTGGTCTTGTCACTCCAAATTACAGTGTGCCAGAAGCTGCGAGGTGTGTTAAGGTGTTGTCGGGCATATTGTAACCTGGCTTTTTTGTGGCATTGGCGCAGTAAAGGCTTCTTTCTGGCAACTCGACCATGCAGCTCATTTTTGTTCAAGTATTGTCATATTGTGTTCCTTGAAACAACCACACTGTCTTTTTCCAGAGCAGCCTGCATTTCTCCTGAGGTTATCTGTGGGTTTTTCTTCGTATCCCGAACAATTCTTCTGGCAGTTGTGGCTGAAATCTTTCTTGGTCTACCTGATCTTGGCTTGGTATCAATGAATTTTCCACTTCTTAATAAGTGATTGAACAGTACTGACTGGCATTTTCAAGGCTTTGCATATCTTTTTATATCCTTTTTCATCTTTATAAAGTTCCATTACCTTGTTACACAGGTCTTTTGACAGTTCTTTTCTGCGCCCCATGGCTCAGTATCTAGCCTGCTCAGTGCATCCACGTGAGAGCTAACAAACTCATTGACTACCGACATACACCGACACTAATTGCAATTTAAAAAGCCACAGATGTGGGAAATTAAACTTTAATTGCCATTTAAACCTGTGTGTGTCACCTTGTCTGTCTGTAACAAGGCCAAACATTCAAGGGTATGTAAACTTTTGATCAGGGCCATTTGGGTGATTTCTGTTATCATTATGATTTAAAAAGGAGCCAAACAACTGTGTGATAATAAATGGCTTCGTATGATCACTATCCTTAAATAAAAGACCGTTTTTTTGCATGATCAGTCATATTTTCAAAATCAATGCCAAAATTTCACAATTTCTGCCAGGGTATGCAAACTTTTGAGCACAACTGTATATTGTGTGATACTGCTGATGTAAATCTGATGTAGTGAGCAAAAAAAAAATAATAATAATAATTGTATTATTCATTATATTTAAAATATAACATTAACATGACAGTAATTTAAGTGCAGCCTTTGTAAAAATATAAAGCCAAACGTAAATGTGTAAAAATGTTGAACAGTTTAATGGGGAAAATTTTTCTCCGACTAGTAATTCCAGGTTCAACTAGCAGCATCAATACGTTTAGTCGACTAGTCAGCTAGTTTCGCACAGTCCTAGTGTCTATATCCCTGTACAATTTAATGTGTAGTTCCTAGGTAGTGGACTTGTCAGATATTAAACTGACATGAATAGATCAGTACACTTAAGCTAAGCCAAAAGGTTAAGCTTTTATTGTACAATCAAAGAGTACTGTTTTCCAGGCCTGGAAAAGTCATGGAAATTAATCATCTTAAAGTCATGGAAGTTTCTTTCATATTTCATAGAAAAGTCATATTAATTCATAGGTCAAAAGGAGTGGGAACCCTGGAGTGTAACAAACTCGACTATATTTTAGATGATTGTGTGGAAATCTTATGGTTTTCTGATCTTTTTCAGCTCAACATCAGTTTCTTCTGGAGAGACTATGCCTCGGAGTGACAGTGCAGACAGCCAATCACAGGCCATCCAAGAGGAACCCCTCCCATCTACCAGCAATGAGGAGGAAGACCCTCTGGCAGGTCAGTGTCTCCGCACACATTGATCAAAGTTATAGAGCCATTTCTATGCACACTGCAGCACTAAACCATTTATTACAAGGCTTTGTCACTGTCATGCAGGCATCAGTCTACCAGAAGGTGTCGACCCATCTTTCTTGGCTGCACTGCCTGAGGACATCCGTCGGGAGGTGCTGCAGAACCAGCTGGGGATTAGACCCCCCTCTCGCCCTCCTGTCGCCTCCACACTGGTATCCTCAGTTAACTCTGTACTGGCTGGAGGGCCAAGTGTGACGGAGGTCAGCCCAGAGTTCCTGGCTGCTCTGCCACCTGCCATTCAGGAGGAGGTATGAGTGATATGTTTGCGTTTATCTTGTCTTTTTTTTTAGAGCAGAGCTCTTCAACTTTTTTCTTTTTAAGGATCCCTTGGTGTATAGAGAGACGAAGCAGGTACCCCCTGTTACACAGTGTATAAAATTGAGTTTTGCATTTTAAGCCTGGCCTACAATAACATGCGTATGGTACTTTATTTGTAATAACAGTAATTGGCAGACCCCTATTGAAAACCTTTGGTTTAGAAATACTTTTTTTAATAACAAACAACATCTGTGCTGAAGGCAGAAGCATAGTTTTGCCTGCACATTTTTTGCTGTTTTAATATTATGGTACATTTAATAAGTTATTTATGTACACTACATGATATTGGTGTATTGTAAACTTCAAAGAGTTTCAAAAATGTGATGCATGCATGATGGTTTGCTTTTGATGGTCACCAGGTTTTGGCCCAGCAGCGGGCGGAGCAGCAGCGGCGAGAGTTATCCCAGCAACCCCCGCAGGGTGATCAACCTCTGGACCCTGTCACGTTCATTCAGACCCTGCCCTCTGAGCTGCGGCGATCTGTGCTGGAGGACATGGAGGACAGCGTGTTGGCAGTCATGCCCCCAGACATTGCAGCAGAAGCTGCAGCACTGCGCAGGGAACAGGAGGCCAGACAGAGACAGCTGATGCACGAGAGGTTGTTCGGCCACAGTTCCTCTTCAGCCCTGTCCGCCATCCTTCGCTCACCCGCCTTCACCAGCCGCCTGGGAGGCAACCGTGGGGTGCAGTACACCCGGCTGGCAGTGCAAAGAGGAGGCACGTTTCAAATGGGTGGGAGTGCCAACCACAGCCGGTAAGTTCGAGGATGAAACCAAAATAGCAACGTAAATGTGAAATATTATATCTCTCCAATAATAGGATAGTTCACCCAAAAATACAAATTGTCAGCATTTACTCAACCTCATGTTGTTCCAAATCCGTATGACTTTCTTTTCTCTGTGGAACACAAAAGAATGTCAGGCTGAATGTTAGGGACTGACAGCCTCAGTCACCACTGACTTACATTACATCACTTTTCCATACAATGAAAGTGAATGGTGACATTCTGCTTAAAATTTCGTGTTCCAAAAAAGAAAGTCTACAGGTTTGGAATGACACGAGTTACTGAGGGTGAGTTGATTTTAGCATTTTTCAGTTTTTGATAAACTATACCTTTAAATGAAAGATGCTTTATGTCCAGCATATTTCATTTATTGTTGTGTAGTTACAATTCCAGTATCTGTAATTTGTCTTTTGTTTGTTTTTAAATCTAGCCCATCTAGTTCTAATGTGGATTCTCTCCTGCGCTTGCGAGGGCGTCTCCTGTTGGACCACGAGGCCTTATCCTGCCTTCTAGTGCTGCTTTTTGTGGACGAGCCCAAGTTAAACACCAGCCGTCTCCACCGGGTGCTGCGTAACTTGTGTTACCACTCCCAAACACGAGGCTGGGTCATCCGCAGCCTGCTGTCCATCCTGCAGCGCAGCAGCGAGAGCGAGCTCTGTGTGGAGACCACACGTCTGGAAGAGTCTCGCGGCAAGCGCTCGCTGGGCCAGGGCACTTCCAGCGGAGGCAAGGGCTCCTCTTCATTCCCGCAGGCTGCTGTAGCCTCTTCATCATCCTCCTCATCATCATCTTCCTCTCTGGAGCTGTTGAACAGAGTGGAGTCGCGGAGTTCCAGTCAGCTTTCCTGGCTGTCTGTATCGATGGATGCAGCTCTGGGGTGCAGGACTAACATTTTTCAGATCCAGCGGGCATCGGGCAGGAAACACGCGGAGAGGCATTCAGCAGGAGGCGGCATGAGCTCAGGAGGGCTTGGAGGTGGAGTTACAGGAACAGGAGTGGCCTGTTCAGGGGGAGGAGGTGGATCAACTGTTCACATCCACCCACAAGCAGCTCCAGTTGTCTGTCGACATGTACTGGATACACTCATCCAACTGGCCAAGGTATGAGAGTATCACTTGAGCTAAAGGGCTCTAAATCAGTAGTTCTCAACTGGGGTGTCGCAGCCCAAAAAAATAAAATTGGATGCAAGAGCATCTGACCATATAAATCATGCCTTGTTAGGATAGCAAAATAAACAGCGTTATTAACTTTTAAAAGGCAAGTGAAAAACACTTCATGTCTTTCTGTTGTTGACGTCAACAGTTTTACGTCCAGTCAAACTATCTGGTATTTTGTATCAAATTAATTTACCCTCGGTAGAAGCTAGCCAAATTAGGCAGATGTCAACATGTCCTTTTTGTTTACTTTGGTAAAAGAAACAAATTTGGTAAAGCAAAGCCAGTTGAGAACCACTGCTCTTAGCCAAGTCATTTTTCAGTCCATTCTTTTGAAGTCTGTGTATCTGTCTATTATTGTCTGTAGGTATTCCCCAGTCACTTCACTCAGCAGCGCTGTAAGGACCCTCTGTCCTCTTTGGAGCTGGACTCTCGTCTTTGTGCCAGCTCAACACCAACTGTGAGTGGAAGCTGCCGGTTGGGTGGCACCAGCCAGAGCAATTCCTCAGCTACCCCAAGCAATTCCTCTTCTACCCACAATTCCCTGAGCACCTGCTCAGGTACACCACAGTCTCTGGGCATCTCCACTGACTTCTGGGATCTCCTGGTTAAGCTGGACAACATGAATGTGAGCCGCAAGGGCAAAGCCTCCATGAAGACTGTGCCCCTAGGAGGCGCTGGTGAGACAGAGGGGCTACTGTTTAGTCTCGAGGCATCTCCCCTGGGTCAGCTGATGAACATGCTGTCCCACCCAGTGATCCGTCGTAGTTCTCTGCTCACTGAGAAACTGCTACGCTTGCTCTCTCTTATCTCTATTGCTCTGCCTGACAATAAGGCCACGGAGGTTCCTGCCAGCCACCCAGTGCCTCAGGCTCCCACTGCCACACACTCTGCCCCTGCCACTCAAACCACAGTGGGTTCAGGGACCATCTCAGTAACGACAGGTACGAGCTCCACGCAGGGATCATTGGTCCCAACGCCTGCTCAGCCAGCCACTACAGCAGGCACTGCTGTTGCAGGCAGCACCACCACCTCCAGCAGTATTGCTGGTAAGCCACTTTTTCAAGAATTGTCCTGTCAGCAGAGTTTTGGGGAATATAATTATTGATTAAAAACATAGAATAACAACAGCAACTGTTTTAAGTTGTCATGCTTAATTCTAGTGAAATGGATTGGTAAATCATATGAGATGTATTTTCTCTGAGAAGTACTCAACCTGAATTAAGAATATGTACACTCTGCAGGTCATTATCATTATTTTGGCCAGCTGACTGTACATTATCCTACTTATTACTTGGTTAGTTACCATGTAAATAAATGTACATGAAATATTGATTTTAGTAAATAATTTTATCATGTGAGAAAAAGAGACATGTACAAGAGATTTCCATGTAAGAAATTGGTTGACTGACTCTGATAATCTGCAGTTTTTCTTTGTATCTTTAGGTGAATTAAATTAAGACAGATTTGTGTTTTAGTCAGGCTCTCTTGTTTTGGTATGGACCACTGTTTTGGTCTCTAGTGATGCACTACTTCAGTAAATCAGTTCCTTGTATCTCTCATTTTTAGTAGGTAAACTAAAGGCAGCCGTGAGTAGCACTGACAACGAAACCAAACTGGCCTCTGCTGGACTAACAGAGAAACAGCTGCAGCTCTCTGTAGAGGTATTTAATGCGCATGCACTTACGTCGCCTCATGACTGGGCTCTTTTGACTCAACTCAACAGTGTGATTAGTAACCAACCATGGTTTGTGCCCAGGTGCTGACCTCCCATTCGTGTTCAGAGGAAGGTCTAGAGGATGCAGCCAACATCTTGCTGCAGCTGTCCAGAGGGGACGCTCTGACCCGAGACACTGTCCTTAGACTGCTGCTCAGCGGGGCCCGTCACCTCGGATACACACTCTGCAAACAAATCGGTCAGTACCACACCACTACAGGATTTTGAATATCATTATGGGAATTAACTAAATTGTATACCTTCTGGCTTCTATGAATCTTTTTCTACACTTCTTTTTGTTTTAGCATTTCCCCCTCCAAATTGAATGGCTTTTATGTTATCAGCTTTGTAATGTACATGACCATTTAAGACCCTCTCTCAAACCCTTAGAATTATATAAACTGTGATTGCTACTGTACTGTATAATTTCTATATTGAACTGGCCTCTTGTTTTGATTGGCTAACTTCTGTGTAGATAGTTTACACTATCATTTATCAGGGAGTCACGATGCTGTATATTGATTTGGCATTGATATGTAAATGTGGGCGGTCATGTTAATTTGCTCGTGGTTGTGTTGAATATCAGGAGAAGATTCACCAGTATGTGCTTCATGCCAGAGTCCCCTGTCTTTGAAGCTCATTTTGGTTGTGCTGGTTTTAATTCCTTGAGGAAACACTTTTGAAAAGATTTTTAACAAAGCCAGGCCTAAATCAGTTAGCCAAAATAGATCTTAAAAACCTTGTATTGGTTTTTAATCACTATACTGTTTTATTGTATTTTATTTAAAAAACAATTCGCCATGAAAATAGCCACAGAACCTGGCATGGCGTAAAAACATAAACAAACAAACATGGTTATGATGTCATACCAAGATGTTTCTGAATTACCTGTTTTTGCTGCATAATTTCTATAAATTGTCCGGGTGGACTGGGGAGGAAACTTTACAAAAGTTTAGAGAGTGTATACATAGTACGTCAATCTCTTATTTCCAAAGATCAAGGAAAATCTTATTTTTTTATGATATGGCCCCTTTAATTGATCTCATGTGTTCATGTCCTCTCTTTCTTTGTAGGCACTTTACTGGCGGAGTTGAGGGAATATAACCTGGAGCAGCAGAGAAGAGGCCGTGCTGATGCTCAGTCTCCTGAAGCTTCTCATGAGGACCCATCCATCACCACACGCCCCAAAGGCAAGATGACCAGCAGGTGAGGAGAGACTGTTTCAGCCTACCTCAGGAGTTTGATTTAGGTTGCTTTGGATAAAACCTTCTGCTAATTGAATGAAAAAAAAAAAAGTGTATTATAATTTAGGGCTGATGCAGGACTTTACCTACTTTGCCTCTCTTCTGCATGTAAAGGTTAATTACAGTAACAGCACTTGTCTTTTTTTTCTTGGGTCCATGCGGGGTCACAGGTTTGATGGGTCAGAGAGCGTGGTGATTGTGGCTGCTCAGAAGCGCACACTAGGCGGCCGTGAGCTGCAGCTGCCCTGCATGAGCTCACTCACGTCCAAGACCTCCACACAGAAGTTCTTCCTGCGCGTGCTGCAGGTCATCATCCAGCTTAGAGAAGACACAAGGCGTGCAAACAAGAAAGCCAAGCAGACAGGAGGAAGACTAAGTAAGTCATACACATGCTCAAAAATACTCTGAATAGTTCACTGAAAAATAAAAAAATTAACTGTCCCTTTTAACACAGAGGCATCCTCTAATCCTATAAGAGCATTTCCAAGCTTTTAGTTAAGTCGCTGCTCTCATTGAGCCCTGTAGACGGCCTTTGTTATGTTTACAGGTCTGTCTCTGAATCAAAATCTCTCTCTGTTTCCTTGTTTCTCTTTCTTATTTCTGCAGGTTCGACAAGTCTGGGCTCGGCCAGCAGTATCCAGGCTGCAGTCCGTCAGCTAGAGGCTGAAGCGGACGCCATCATTCAGATGGTGAGAGAGGGGCAGAGGGCACGCCGTCTACAGCAGGCCCCCCCACCCTCATCATCTGCATCCTCTTCTGTTGCTGCTGCTGCATCCGCTGCTGTGGCTGGATCATCCACCCCCAGTACCTCTGCAACCAACAATCCCCCAGCTGGCATGGCCAGCGCAGCCACGGTTAGCATGGGCCGCACTTACAGCAGGCAGACTGCTACTGACTTTACTCACCTTTTCACACACAAACAAACTGATGTTCATAATACCCTGAAATGTGTACTTTAGGGCTCATATCAATTAGCATAAGGGTCAAATTACTTATGGCTCTTAAAAATTTTACTAAATTTACTTGGAGGACTTGTAATACCTTACACACAGGGCTGGTCGATATCACGAAATCAAATACACTCGCAGACCACATTATTAGGTTCACTTGTACACCTACTTATTAATGCGACTAATCAGCCAATCATATGGCAGCAGTGCAATGCATAAAATCATGCAGATACGGGTGAGGAGCTTCAGTTAATGTTCACATCAAGCATCAGAATGGGGAAAAAATGTGATCTCCGTGGCTTGATTGTTGGTGCCAGATGGGCTGGTTTGAGTATTTCTGAATCTCGATTTCTGCTGAGGTACACAGATGGTAGGTCCACTGCAGCCTCGGCTGTTCTATGTTGTTCTATGACAGAAGTGGACCCCGACATGGTCTCCTACTGTTGTAGCCCATCCGCCTCAATGTTTGACATGTTGTGCATTCTGAGGTGCTATTCTGCTCACTAAAATTGTACAAAGGGGTTATCTGAGTTAGGGCTGGGCGATATGGACCAAAAATCATATTTCGGTATTTTTAGGCTGAATGGTGTTACACGATATATATCTCGGTATTTTCTACGAAGTGGTTTAAATGTTCAGTTGTAAGTCAAAGCCACATGTGAGATGTTAAATGAAGCTTGCAATGTGCTTTGTTTTGGGGCAGAAGACTTTTCAGATGGCGAATGCTTCTCTGCCTGGGTTGCAGCAGCAGCACAAAGTTTAACACACTCTTCATACTGCAGTTTGTTTGCTCCCTAAAAAATCCCTCAATGCACTGTAAAAACCAGGGAGCATCGTTGCTCACTATGTTCCCTTACCGGAAACGTCCTCGTGTCTTCTGTAGTCTCGAGTCATTAGATGACGAGCACAAGTGAAGTCCAAGCATTATTTTCTCTTAAAAAGAGATGATGTTTGTAATGTCTTTCATTCATAATTACCATGAAAGTGAAACAATCTTTTAAATATTTAAGTTGTTTAAAGAAGGCTTAAAATACACTATTTTTATTTCTTTATGCCATTTATCTGTTATAATAGACCTTTTTCACAGACTGTGATGACGCATTTCCACCTTATGTAGCTTTTGTTTTAATATTATAATTTGTAAAAAAAATTTAGTGTAAGTTTATATCATTATGCTTATTTTTATATTACCCTGGAATAGGGATGCACCGATCCGATACCTGGATCGGTATCGGCTCCGATACTGAAGCTTTTAGACGGATCGGGTATCCAAATCCGATCCAAATCCGATACTGTGTGTCATGTTCGTTACTGTCAAGCTCCAAAAATGACATAAAGAACCATAAAAACACCATTAAAGCAGTTCATATGACTCATGCATTTTATTCAAAGCCACTTGAAGACGTGCGTTAGCTCTTTGAATCACAAAAGGCTTAATAAAACAAGCTGTTTAATAAGTAAATATATAGTATGCGCAGCGCCAGCACTTTAGTGAATGGTGCTGCTCTGTTGACACAAACTCACGCACAGGCTGGTGATGCACTCGTGGCTATTTTTAGCCTTCACAGCGGTGTGCAATATTTGAGCACTACTCAAGAACAGCATCTCAGATGTAGATGCTCAATAGTTCAGTTCACTTATAAATGTCAAAATAAAAGCGTTAGGGTTTAAAAAGTGCATGATTTAAATATATTACTGTTGTATTTAAAATTAAAATTAAAAGTCAATAATAATAATATTAATAACAATTTATTATTAATATTATCATCATTAGTATTTGTTTACAATTTATAACAATATTTAAGTTGAGTGGGTTCCAAAAAATAACTGTGTGAATGAAAAGTGAACTGATATCTTACAACTAAATTGAACAAAAAAGAGATCTGAATCCTTTAAAGTCCAGATGCAAGTTGAAACATTTTTAGAAAAAAAAAGGCAAAAATAAAACACTGGTTTCTTTTCTACTGAAGACTGGAATTTCTGTTAATTTTGCTGCTACATTATCCAGTATACTAGTTAATAATAAAGTGGTTCTTAAGCTATACATTTATATTGAAATAATATGTAGTTAGAGGTTTGTGTTTACATATTAAAGAGTACTCCCAATTAGTTCCATACAATAATGTAAAGATATTCTAAACTGATTATGCAAAAAAACAACACTGGTATCGGCCGATACTGAGATTTCCGATATCGGATCGGAAGAGAAAAGGTGATATCGGTGCATCCCTACCCTGGAATTTGTTTTAAAAGTATTACCACAGCTGCGAGGGGGTTTCTATTACAGCTGCCTGAGAGAGTGACAGTAAATTTGGCATCTACTCCCATCTGACTGTCTTAATCCACCGGTCTCTATTTTTTTCCTCCTCTGGAAAGTCATTCAAACGTAATAGTGGATTTTTTCTTTTGGTCTTGGAGCAAATGGGTAAGTGAAAATAATATTTGCTGTGATCTCCCTTTCACCGCTATCGAAGTTTACCCTGCAAATGTTTACTTCCACGTTCCAAAACCTGGAGTGTGAAAAAGGTCTATAACACTGTACGTTTGAATATCTTCAACTAAAATGAATGATAGTGTCATTAATATCAGCTGCGCTAAAATGCGCAAGCTCGTTAACGTGTCGCGGATGATTGAGTTATAAGTGTCCCAATATTCAGTGGACCAGTACCCTTACCAGTGCCCGAATTCGTGATCACGATATACTGATTCACGACATAGGGAGCTGATTGAGACACAGGGTGAGTAATCTTTGGCAGTGTGGACTGGTGCTGTGTCTCCTATGTTGCAGGAGAACTTGTGATCGAGTGGGGCTGGTTTTGCCGCAGAGGGAAAGTGGGGGCGGGATTGCACGGAGAGTGTGAGAGTGGAGAGATACAAACACTGGCATGGCTTTACGGAAGAAACAATTTATGTAGCGCAACATCAGACTATATCGCGTTTGAAAATATATTGATATATCTTTAAAAGTCGATATACCGCCCAGCCCTAATCTGAGTTACCGTAGCCTTTCTGTCAGCTCAAACCAGTCTGGCCGTTCTCCGTTGACCTCTCTCATCAACAAGGTGTTTCTTTCTGCAGAACCGTCGCTCACTGGTTGATTTCTGTTTTTGGCACCATTCTGAGTAAACTAGAGACAGTTATGCGTAAAAATCCCAGGAGAGCAGTTACAGGAATAACTCAAACCAGCCCATCTGGCACAGTCATGCCACGGTCGAAATCACTGAGATCACATTTTGTGTCCATTCTGATGGTTGATTTGAACATTAACTGAAGCGCCTGTGTACAGGTGTACTTAATAAAGTGATGAGTGTGTATCTTGATTCTTTTGATTATATTTTATATACATCTCTCTTTTTTAAAAAAAATTTTTTTTATGATTAATTGAAACAGAAGGTTCAGAAGAACGGATTCAGAAATTGATTGACTTCTGAACTGCAATTTTTTATAAATGGAAGTTTAAAATTGATCTTGGTTTATCCAAGTCCTTTAAGCGATGGTGATAAAGTTTAAACTAGAGTATAAAATATAATCGCGAATAGCAAGAAAAGGTAGGCCGAAACTGTCCCAGTGACAATGTTTTTAGAAAATGTAATGGTCAAATAATGTGCGCATTAAAATCACAGTGATATTCGCAATGTTGCTTATTTTTATTTAGCTAAACAAAATCAGTGTGAATATTTTGCACAAAAAAAAAAGAGATATTGACCAACTCTAATTACACATCAAATGATAAAAGTAAATCATATATGATCTCTAATTTGCTTGCATTTCAAATGAAAACTATACAGCCTTGAAAATTTCCACACTGATGCTCTAATGATCAGACACCTGATCAATATTTTAAAAATGGCTAAACTGACTGAGCCCACAAATGTTCTCCAGTGTCAAACCAAGCTATTCTGTCACAAATCCTACCTATAATTCTTTTCTAATCCCCAGCTCTTTGTTCCACCACTCCACTGCCCTGCCTTTCACTGCATTGTACTGCATAAAATACAGAAAGTCTGCTTTTGTACCCATTATGGTGCAGGGGTTTGAGATTTTTGAATGCTGCATCCAGCTTCCTGATTTTCTCTGCTCTGGCTTGTCTCTTTGTATGTGGTTTGAGTTTGGCTGGCTGTCTAGGCTTCTGTGCTTAAGCCCTTCCCAACCCCTCTTTTGATGCACTGTGCTCTTTCTCTAGCTCTACTTCTGGTTTATTTTTCTCCCCACATTACACACACTCTGTTCTCTCTTCCTCTGTCTGGGGGTTTGTCATGAATTTCACCTTGTTCCTTGGTTCCTCTGGTCCAGTCTGAGATGCACTCTGCTGCCGTGCCCCCAGCAGCCCAAAGGGACGATTCACCCATGGATGTGGACCAGCCCTCGCCCTTAGAACAGGACCAGGCAGCATTAGGTGAGGTCTTGAAAAATGGCTATGCTTCATTAAATGCCATCCCTCAGTTAGAAGATATAGCCCCCTTTCATGTAAACCAATGTTTCAATTTGGCCTCTATGGTTTATGTAATATATACAGTAACTAGTATCTGTTCTGTTGTACGTATTTTAACACAACAGAAATTATGTTTTGACCAATCAGCATCCAGAACTGGAGATATCTCTTTACACATGCACTGTTCATCTTGTTTGTGTGAGAGGAACTTTGGGAGGAGTTAAACGTTTTTACAGTTTTTACAACTACATTATAAACAGCACAAGTAGATGTTAAAAAGAATATGTCTGTGTGTAGGTGTAGGTGAAGAGAGCAGTAGTCAGCAAGAACAGGAGGAGCGTTTGCCTGACCTGCCACTGTTAAGTGAGCAGCTTTTATTGGATGAGCTGTGGGACATGCTGGGAGAGTGTCTAAAGGAGCTCGAGGAGTCTCACGACCAGCATGCAGTTTTAGGTACGATACATCTTAAAAGTTAAGATTTAAAATATTAAAGCTAAAGTGTGTAACTTACGATGTTAAAATACTTTCAATGTGGCTCGGTTGAGCTATTCAAATATTGCTCTGTTTGTTTGAGCGGCCAACTGCTCGACACAGCAGAATTGACTCAACCAATGGCATGAGTTTGGGGCGGGACTATCTGTTTGATCCATCAGTGTTTATTTTTGCAAAAAAAAAAATTATTGTGCTCTGGGACTGAAAATGAACAAAATTTTTAGCAGAACATAACAGAAAACCAGAACAAAGTGATTTTCAATTGTTCCGGAGTGAAAACGTTATTTTAAAATGCTGGTAACTGGTTATAACCAGTTAATTTTTATTGAATAATTTTTCCATGAAACTAAAGCCAAAGGGTTTATCACAGTAAATCTTTGGAACTACACCAATTCATGTTGCCCAAAAAAATTAAACGTGCTTTGAAACTGAAGGAAACTTCTGTATCGCACATTACTTTGCCTAATTGCCTGTAGTGGATGTCGCATTCTCTGAATGAAGACCTTTTTAACAACTATGTATAATTACTACATATACTGTACATGCACATCTAATCCAGATACAAGGAAAACATTATTAGAGGTAAAAAGTACATTTCTCATTTGTTTCCAAGTCTTCACTGAATTATTGTTAGATATGATGCATTAATACAGATTTGATGCTACCGGATATTGACTTAGAAGCAGATATGTAAATAAAATTATACTTAACTGTTAATTAACTGCTTGTTATGATTTCTATGCTGATAAATCCACCACACAGGAAAAAAATGTATTGCTTATTTTGGGCTTGTTTTTCCAGACCAAGATGCTTGTTTCTCTTGCGAGATCTGGCAACACTGCAGTTGGTATTTCACCCACCCCTACTGTCATTTTAAAAGAATGTTATTAACCGTTCTTTTATTTTGTTCTAACCGGTAACCTTTTGGAAAGGAGGCTACGGAACTGAACCGGAACCAAAAAATACAGTTTTTGCTCTGAACGAACCGAAATGAAAAACATTTTGTTTCAGTCCCTGGTTGTGCTAATGGTGCAGAAATGACTCCTCAGATTTAATATATGTATGTGTGTGTGTGTGTGTGTGTGTGTATGTATATATATATATATATATATTTTTTTTTTACATGTTTTGAGAAATAAGAGAATTATTTCATACTAACGGATCTTTTGCGTTGTACTGTAGTGCTGCAGCCAGCAGTGGAGGCCTTTTTTCTGGTGCACGCCACCGAGCGTGAAAGCAAACCTCCGGTTCGAGACACACGGGAGAGTCAGCTGTCACACATCAAGGATGAGCCACCTCCACTGTCCCCTGCCCCTCTCACCCCTGCCACACCCTCCTCCCTGGATCCATTTTTTTCCCGAGAGCCCTCCTCTATGCACATATCCTCCAACCTGCCTCCAGACACACAGAAGTTTCTGCGTTTTGCAGGTGAGTCAATCGTACACAAGCTGCCCCCACGTCCCCATTTGAGGTTCAAACGGTGGAGAGGAATGAATGTTGAATACTTATATAGGCTAGCCACAGAGTGAACTCTATCTATCCTTTTAACAGAGACTCACCGCACAGTGCTGAATCAGATCCTGCGCCAATCCACCACTCATCTGGCAGATGGGCCATTCGCTGTTCTGGTTGACTACATCCGCATCTTGGACTTTGATGTTAAGCGCAAGTAAGTCCTTTCGACTGCCTGTTACATTCAACATGAAATCAAGTTTGACCCTGTTTGCTTCTTAATACATGTTACTTATTATTATTGTGCGCAATTCATCATTGGATGTTATTCCAGTAAAATAAATGTTTGTAATCTTTCATTCAAATGTAATCATTTGCTCCACCTCTGGAGTCATTATTGGCTGATGTCACCAAGCCCACTTATTTATCAACCCCTCCCCTCCAACCACCATGCTCCATTCTATTATGTATCACCCACTTGCATGAGCTAATCAGTTCTCGTAGGATAAAGTGAAGTTCCTCTCTAAAATGTTTCTCATTGAATATCCTCACACAGAAAAACAACAGATTATGTCATTAAAATGTTTTGTGAATGCTGTTTCATGTTGACCTCACATTTTAGAGAATTACCTTTTCCTATTTTTCTCTTTTTTTCCTCTCTCGCTGTAATGGTTTTTCCACACCGTCCATGAGAAACAACCACATTTTTCTTTTTCGTAGTGATTTTTTTAGCACATAGCCCACTACTCTGAATATATCTTCTCTCATGTTATTATCTGGGTTGAGTATTATCTAATAAGTGTGTTTTTTAGGTACTTCCGTCAGGAGTTGGAGCGTCTGGATGAGGGGCTGAGGAAAGAGGATATGGCCGTCCATGTGAGGAGAGACCACGTCTTTGAAGATTCTTACAGAGAGCTGCACCGCAAGAGCCCAGAGGACATGAAGAACAGACTGTAAACTCTCAGGCTTTCTCACTGTCTCTCTCATCGCATGTACACACATTTTTTTATAGATGCAAACAAGCCCTCCAGACATTTAAAATAGTATTTTTGTATATTTATGTAGTATGCATATTTTGTTTGACAGACACTCCACAGACCTCTTATAAAAGACCTATGTAGAAACCAAAGCTAACACACTAACATTGTCAACATTACAGTAAATCAACAGGGGGACAGAGTAGAGAACCATATGTAAAATATATTACAGAATAGATAATGAAGAAATCCAAAAGTTTCACAGACAGAAAACAGCTAAGTATATTGTTCTGCTCATGGAAATCTAGTTTACTTGCAACCAAGTATTTCAAACTGAACTCTGTGTCTTCCAAAGATGCCACTAAACTGGCAAACTTTGGCCAATCCAGTAATTAGTTCTTCTTCAGAAGTAAACCTTGTAAACTTGAATTTGTTTCCAGAACTGGTGCATACCAATTCGCATATCAGCTAGCCAATCATTCTCTCTGCCTCTCTGTTCTTCTACAGTTATATAGTATTTGAAGGGGAGGAGGGTCAGGATGCAGGTGGTCTGTTGAGAGAGTGGTACATGATCATCTCCAGAGAGATGTTCAACCCCATGTACGCCCTGTTCCGCACCTCCCCCGGTGACCGGGTGACCTACACCATCAACCCCTCTTCCCACTGCAACCCCAACCACCTCAGCTACTTCAAGTTTGTGGGGCGTGTGGTGGCCAAGGCCGTCTATGACAACAGGCTACTAGAGTGCTACTTCACACGCAGCTTCTACAAGCACATTCTGGGCAAGAGTGTCAGGTAACTGCCTAGGTTATTCTCATCAAAACCACAGTTTTTTTATTATTATTGCTACCAATAGTGCTGCAGTGTATATAGACTGAGCTGGTACTTGAATACGTGCCACAGGTATACAGACATGGAAAGCGAGGACTATCCTTTCTTCCAAGGTCTGGTCTACTTGTTGGAGAATGATGTCTCTACTCTGGGCTACGAGCTGACATTCAGCACAGAGGTCAGTTGGAATTTTAATAACTTATAGATAGGGACAGAATCTTTGGCTTATACCAATAACCAATAAGTTTGTTGCTATGGCCAAATAACGATATCATTGCAGTTAATGTAAATCCATATTATTTTGCCTGTCTTAAAGAAAGTGTTCTCACTAGAGCTTCAAGTTAAAACAGGCATTGAAAAAATAATAATAATTGTGTAATACTTTTGAAATCTGGCCAAAATAATATATATATATACATACACACATACATACACACACTGGTGGCCAAAAGTTTGGAATAATGTACAGATTTTGCTCTTATGGAAAGAAATTGGTACTTTTATTCACCAAAGTGGCATTCAACTGATCACAATGTATAGTCAGGACATTAATAACTACTTCAAAGAGTTCTCATAAAAAAAAATCCTCCACGTGCAGCAATGAAAGCTTTGCAGATCCTTGGCATTCTAGCTGTGAGTTTGTCCAGATACTCAGGTGACATTTCACCCCACGCTTCCTGTAGCACTTGCCATAGATGTGGCTGTCTTGTGGGGCACTTCTCACACACCTTACAGTCTAGCTGATCCCACAAAAGCTCAATGGGGTTAAGATCCATAACACTCTTTTCCAATTATCTGTTGTCCAATGTCTGTGTTTCTTTGCCCACTCTAACCTTTTTGCAATTCTTCCCAAAAGACCTGCACCCCTGAGTCTTCTCTTTACTGTTGTACATGAAACTGGTGTTGAGCGGGTAGAATTCAATGAAACTGTCAGCTGAGGACATGTGAGGAGTCTATTTCTGAAACTAGAGTCTCTGATGTACTTATCCTCTTGTTTAGTTGTACATCTGTCCTTCCACATCTCTTTCTGTCCTTGTTAGAGCCAGTTGTTCTTTGCCTTTGAAGACTGTAGTGTACACCTTTGTATGAAATCTTCAGTTTTTGGCAATTTCAAGCATTGTATAGCCTTCATTCCTCAAAACAATGACTGACTGATGAGTTTCTAGAGAAAGCTGTTTCTTTTTTGCCATTTTTGACCTAATATTGACCTCAAGACATGCCAGTCTATTGCATACTGTGGCAACTCAAAAACAAACCCAAATGTTAAGCATCATTTAATGAACCAAATAGCTTTCAGCTGTGTTTGATATAATGGCAAGTGATTTTCTAGTACCAAATTTGCAATTTAGCATGATTACTCAAAGATAAGGTGTTGGAGTGATGGCTTCTGGAAATGGGGTCTGTCTAGATTTGATCAAAAATGACTTTTTTCATATAGTCATGGTGCTGTTTTTTTTACATCAGTAATGTCCTGACTATACTTTGTGATCAGTTGAATGCCACTTTGGTGAACTAAAGTACCAATTTCCTTCTGAAACAGCAAAATCTGTACATTATTCCAAACTTTTGACCGTCTGTGTGTGTGTGCGTGCGTGCGTGCGTGCGTGCGTGCGTGCGTGCGTGCGTGCGTGTGTGTGTATATATATATATATATATATATATATATACACACACACGCCGATCAGCCACAACATTAAAACCACCTGCCTAATATTGTGTAGGTCCCCCTCGTGCCGCCAAAACAGGGCCAACCTGCATCTCAGAATAACATTCTGAGATGATATTCTTCTCACCACAATTGTACAGAGCAGTTATCTGAGTTATCGCAGACTTTGTCAGTTTGAACCAGTCTGGCCATTCTCTGTTGACCTCTCTCATCAACAAGGCATTTCCATCCGCAGAACCAGCCCATCTGGCTCCAACAATCATGTCACAGTCAAAATCATTGAGATCACATTTTTCCCATTCTGATGGTTGATGTGAACATTAACTGAAGCTCCTGACCTGTATCTGCTGATGTTATGCACTGCTCTGCTGCCACACAATTGGCTGATTAGATAATCACATGGATGATTGTTGGTGCCAGACAGGTTGGTTTGAGTATTTCTGTAACTGCTGATCTCCTGGGATTTTCACACACAACAGTCTCTAGAATTTACTCAGAATGGTGCAAAAAACAAATAACATCCATTGAGCGGCAGTTCTGCGGATGGAAATGCCTTGTTGATGAGAGAGGTCAACAGAGAATGGCCAGACTGGTTCAAACTGACAAAGTCTACAGTAACTCAGATAACTGCTCTGTACAATTGTGGTGAGAAGAATACAATTGTGGGTTGGTGCTGTTTTGGCAGCACAAGGGGGACCTACACAATATTAGGCAGGTGGTTTTAATGTTGTGGCTGATCTGTGTGTGTGTATGTATGTATATGTGTGTGTAATATATATATATATATATTTGTTTATTTGTGGAAGTTTTGTAGCTATACTATTTTGTCTTCTTTAAAGAAAATGTTCACACTAAAGCTCCAATCTAGAATTTTAAGACAGTTAAAACAGGCATTGAATTATTTCAATGTACAGTTGAAAAAATGGATAACTGGATTCAGCTTTTTAAGAATCAGGCTTGGTAACTGCTCCCTCATGTGCTCACAGGTCCAGGAGTTTGGTGTCTGTGAGGTGAGAGATTTGAAGGGCAATGGTGCAAACATCCTTGTCACTGAGGAAAATAAGAAGGAATATGTGCATCTGGTCTGCCAGATGAAGATGACAGGTGTGCATACACTAATAAACAACACTGCCGGTGTGGAACGGGAGGTCATAGAGCTTGTCTCACTGGAGACTAAAGCATCTCTTTGTGTTTTACAGGTGCAATCCGTAAGCAGCTGGCCGCCTTCCTGGAGGGCTTCTATGAGATCATCCCCAAGAGACTGATATCCATCTTTACTGAGCAGGAGCTGGAGCTTCTCATCTCAGGCCTGCCCACCATTGATATCGACGACCTCAAGGCCAATACAGAATACCACAAATACCAGTCCAGTTCTATCCAGGTATATACACTATATGCATACACTTGCAGACATTTATTTTACAATCTGATATTAGAGATATTGATCTATGGCATTTAAGTCAAATTCAATAAGTTATAAGTGTTATTTAGAATGTTGTAATTGACAAATGGCTTGGTCATTAACTTTTGTTTTAAAGGGAAAGTACAATCTAGGTTCTGTTTCATTTTCATTTATTTCATTTAAGTTTTCACCATTAATAGTCCTGAGGTGTGACTAATTAAAGTGAAATATTCCATGTAGGCTTTGAAATAATTTGAGGTCATTAAAACGGCATGTTTAATAATATTACAAGACATGTTTAAATAGTTTTAAGTTAGATTTGTTATACAATAGTGTTTAATATTTTAAATAGTTGAAAGTATAGAACATCACAGTTGCAGGACACTGCTGTTACTGTTTAACATGGCAACTTCCCAGTTACAGTACACATGCAATCTTCTAATTTTACTGTTCTGACACATCATCATTCCTGTTTTGTCTCTGCCCTGTCTGCTAGTGTATGGTTTCTGGTTGTCTGCCCAGATTTGATTTTCTGTCCTCTCTTTCTGCACAGATTCAATGGTTCTGGCGTGCATTACGATCCTTTGACCAGGCTGACCGGGCCAAATTCCTTCAGTTTGTTACAGGCACATCCAAAGTGCCACTGCAGGGCTTTGCTGCACTGGAGGGAATGAACGGTATCCAGAAGTTCCAGATCCACCGAGATGACCGCTCTACTGACCGCCTGCCCTCCGCACACACTTGGTAAATGAATGCCGGTGCTTTGTCCACCAAACACAGTTCAAATGTTTACTTATATTATTATAATGTTCCAAGTGACTACATTGCTCCACAACTGTAAATCAGGACTGTTCAATGTCTTTTTCACAGTATATTCGCAGTGATTTTGCTGGAGAAAAATTTTACATTTTTAATATTACAAATTAATTTTCCTAATCTCGTCAGGCTAATTTCGCAATCCCTCCTGGTCTCCTGATTTTCAAGATGAGGGATCAAGAGTGTTAGTATGGCAAAAGTAACTCTGATTTAGACTTCAGTAGCACAAATAGTGTTAGAGTTTGTAAGTTTGATTCATTTCTGGGAATCAGTCCAAACTGTTTCAATAAAGTGATCTGAAACAGTTTGGAAAACATGCCTTGATTATGATTATTATGGTTTCTCTCAAATTCACCCTTTAAAGCCATTTCAGAGCAAGTACATAAATAAAACAGTGCATTCAGAAAGTATTCAGACCCCTTAATATTTTTCACATTTTGTCATGTTCGGCCTTATGCTAAAATGCTTTAAATTATTTATTTTTCACATCAGTCTACACTCCATACCCCATAATGACAAAGCAAAAACCAGATTTTTGATAACTTTGCAAATTTATTAAAAAGAGAAAACTAAAATATCACATTGACTTAAGATGGCAGCCAAGGGAATGAGTGGTTTGTTAGGCTCCACTTTCTTGGTAAACTTGTATCATGCATTTTTTTATTGTATATGTTAGTTAGTACTTTTCAAATTTGAATCAATGCTGCAAGTGAGTGCTCAAAGATAATCAGAAAACAAATCAACAAAGGCAAAGTGTTTTTATTGCCGATCTGCTGCTGTTTGGTGCTGGCTTCCAGTAATTACCATGACTCACTGAAAGTTAATCAAACCCCATCACCTGATCAGTGGGTTGTGACTACAGCGGAACAAACAAAGTTATACTGCTGTGAATATGGGCATTATATTTCATACTCCAGATGTGGACTAAACAAATTGTTGCAAAGCAAAAAAATAAAACTTATAAAACAAAGATCAGATGAGCAAAAATGGCATAAGCTGTAAACTTTATTGATTTTATTGCTGCTGACCGGTGAAATTAATCTAAAACCTGGACCTGTTATGGGAGAACAATTGAGTGATATCTTCCCAAGTTCAACACCTGTGCAGGGCCTCAAAGGACTACTGAAACACACCGTGCACTGAGGTCAGTGGCGGATCAGATCACAATCTGGTGCTTACAGTCAGTAAATCACTTTACAATCAGGCTTTAAAACGAAATCATGTGCATCATTGCAATATATATATATATATATATACACACACTATATTGCCAAAAGTATTCGCTCACCCATCCAAATAATTGAATTCAGGTGTTCCAATCACTTCCATGGCCACAGGTGTATAAAATGAAGCACCTAGGCATGCAGACTGCTTCTACAAACATTTGTGAAAGAATGGGCCACTCTCAGGAGCTCAGTGAATTCCAGCGTAGTATTGTGATAGGATGCCACCTGTGCAACAAGTCCAGTCGTGAAATTTCCTCGCTACTAAATATTCCACAGTCAACTGTCAGTGGTATTATAACAAAGTGGAAGCGATTGGGAATGACAGCAACTCAGCCACGAAGTGGTAGGCCACGTAAAATGACAGAGCGGGGTCAGTGGATGCTGAGGCACATAGTGCACAGAGGTCGCCAACTTTCTGCAGAGTCAATCGCTACAGACCTCCAAAGTTCATGTTGCCTTCAGATTAGCTCAAGAACAGTGCGTAGAGAGCTTCATGGAATGGGTTTCCATGGCCGAGCAGCTGCATCCAAGCCATACATCACCAAGTGCAATGCAAAGCGTCGGATGCAGTGGTGTAAAGCACGCCGACACTGGACTCTAGAGCAGTGGAGACGCGTTCTCTGGAGTGACGAATCACGCTTCTCCATCTGGCAAACTGATGGATGAGTCTGGGTTTGGCGGTTGCCAGGAGAACGGTACTTGTCTGACTGCGTTGTGCCAACTGTGAAGTTTGGTGGAGGGGGGATTATGGTGTGGGGTTGTTTTTCAGGAGCTGGGCTTGGCCCCTTAGTTCCAGTGAAAGGAACTCTGAATGCTTCAGCATACCAAGAGATTTTGGACAATTCCATGCTCCCAACTTTGTGGGAACAGTTTGGGGATGGCCCCTTCCTGTTCCAACATGACTGCGCACCAGTGCACAAAGCAAGGTCCATAAAGACATGGATGAGCAAGTTTGGTGTGGAAGAACTTGACTGGCTTGCACAGAGTCCTGACCTCAACCCGATAGAGCACCTTTGGGATGAATTAGAGCGAAGACTGCGAGCCAGGCCTTCTCATCCTACATCAGTGTCTGACCTCACAAATCCGCTTCTGGAAGAGTGGTCAAAAATTCCCATAAACACACTCCTAAACCTTGTGGAAAGCCTTCTCAGAAGAGTTGAAGCTGTTATAGCTGCAATGGGTGGGCCGACGTCATATTAAACCCTATGGATTAAGAATGGGATGTCACTTAAGTTCATATGCGTCTAAAGGCAGATGAGCGAATACTTTTGGCAATATAGTGTATATACACAACTCTTAGTTGTATTTTTTTAATTTTTATAAATTTGTCCTACATAAAATTGGTCCCCACAGGTATTATGTAAATTTCAAAATAAACAGGATGTAGTAGAACAACGAGCACATCAAATGGTAACTGTAGGGTTGACTATCGCAGAACAACTCAGGGGCAAAGGGTCTTTTCTGTGAAGGGTTCCCAACTCTGGAACATGCTACCATCTGAAATAAAATCAGTAACAGACATAAAATCTTTCATAATATTGGTTAAGCGCTGGATTAAAAGAAACCAGAGCTGTACTCATTTTTAATTCTTAATGATTTTTAGTCTAGTTTTTTATACTATGTCACCAGGGTTGGGAGCAACCTTAGTATTTATTAATATTTTTTATATGATTAGATTATATTGCTTGATTTGTTGTTTTTAATGGAAAAAGCCTATCTAGGGACCTGAGATGCAAATTAGCATGTGCTATAATCTTAATGTACAATGCATCTTTTTTTTTTTTTTTTTTTTTTTTTTTAGTTTTTAGTTTTTGTGCTGAAATTGTTTTTGTACTGTCCCTATACAAATAAACCAATAAATAAAATAAATATTCAGACCCTTTGCTATGACACATTTCTACACTTTGATTGGAGTCCGTCTGTGGCAAATTCCATTGATTGGACATGATTTTGAAAGGTATACACCTGTCTAAATAAGGTCTCACAGCTGAAAATGCATATCAGAGCAAAAACCAAGCCATGAGCTCAAAGGAACTGCCTGCAGAGCTCAGAGACAGGATTGTGTTGAGGCACAGATCTGGTGAAGGCTACAAAACAATTTCAGCTGCATTGAAGGTTCCCAAGAGCACAGTGGCCTCCATAATTCTTAAATGGAAGAAGTTTGGAACAATCAGGACTCTTGCTAGAGCTGGCCGCCCGGCCAAACTTAGCAATCGGGGGAAAAGGGCCTTCGTAAGAGAGGTGACCAAAAACCCGATGGTCACTCTCGTTGAGCTCCTGAGATCAGGCGTGGAGATGGGAGAAACTTGCAGAAGGACAACCATCACTGCAACACTCCAGCGATCTGGGCTTTATGGCAGAGTGGCCAGACGGAAGCCTCTCCTCAGTGCAAGACACATGAAAGCCTGCTTGGAATTTGCAAAAAAGCACCTAAAGGACTCTTATACTGTGAGAAACAAGATTGTCTGGTCTGATGAAACAAAGATTGAATGTTTGGCCTCAATTCGAAGCGTCATGTCTGGAAGAAACTAGGCACCGCTCATCACCTGTGCAATATCATCCCAACAGTGAAGTATGGTGGTGGTAGCATCATGCTGTGGGGGTGTTTTTCAGCAGCAGAGACTTGGGGGCTGGTCAGGGTTGAAGGAAAGCTGAACGCATAAAAATACAGAGATATCCTTAATGAAAACCTGGTCCAGAGCACTCAGGACTTCAGACTGGGCCGAAGGTTCACCTTCCAAAAGGACAGTGACCCTAAGCACACAGCCAAGACAATGCAAGAGTGGCATAGGGAAAACTGTGAATGTCCTTGAGTGGTCCAGCCAGAGCCCGGACTTGAACCCAATCGAACATCTCTGGAGAGACCTGAAAATGGCTGTCCACCGACGCTCCTCATTCAGTCTGACAGAGCATGAGAAGATCTGCAGAGAAGAATGGCAGAAAATCCCCAAATCCAGGTGTGCAAAGCTTGTCGCATCATACCCAAAAAGACTTGAGGCTGTAATCGCTGCCAAAAGTACTGAGTTAAGGGTCTGAAAACTTATGTCAGTGTGATATTTCAGTTTTCTTTTTAATACATTTGCAAAGTTATCAAAAATCTGTTTTTTGCTTTGTCATTGTGGGGTATGGAGTGTAGATTGATGTGGAAAAAAATTATAATTTGAAGCATTTTAGCGTAAGGCTGCAACAACAAAATGAGGTCTGAATACTTTATGAATACACTATGTATTGACTATTGTGAAAAAGCTGTAATATAGAGATTTGTGTTGGCTATATCACCATTTCCTCTGTAAATAGCCAATAATCAAGGGATGCACCAAGGTTAAATGCTGTTAGGCGCAATGCAAAGTGGCTTGTTTTTTCACCTCTTATTGCTTTATTTCACTGCTCTCTTTCTCTCTGTCTTCCCCCAGCTTTAACCAGTTGGACCTCCCAGCATATGAGAGCTATGAGAAGTTAAGACACATGCTGCTGATGGCCATTCAGGAATGTTCTGAAGGTTTTGGATTGGCCTAAAGACTCTCCTAAATCCACACACACAGATGTAGACTTACATGTTGTTAACTTATGATACACACATGCATATTTACACCATCATACACATGGCCAAGACCTACTTCTAATCCACATAAAACCGACAGATGGACGAGTGAAAGCGATGTATTGACATTGCCTACTACACACAGAGCCTCTCATTGACACACCGAACTGTATTTTGTATGTGTGTGTCTCACCTCCCTATTAAAATTACAGAGCCGAGAGAGGATTACGGAGGATATCTGTGGACTAATATAAAGACATTTTCTCCATTTAGTTTGGTTTCTTTGTACAAAAGGTTTGGGAGTTTATTATGTTTAATCTTTTTTTGTTCTTCTCTGGCTGTTAAAAAAGGTGAGGGTTGTGTGTGTAAAGAGGATGGTTGTAACCCTCTGGGAGAGGGGGGCAGAGAAGTTAATTGTCCTCTGTTGCTGATGTGTGACCTCACTAGCTTTGCAAATGGGAACTTTAATTTAGGGGAGGGAAAGTCATGGAAGAGGGAGGGAGAGAACATGAAATGAGGTTTTGGTGAAATTGCAGAAGCGCAGAGATTTTCAGAAGGGGGGCATTTTTAGGCAACTTTTGTGGTATTTTTGGAGAGAATCACACAGATTTAAGAAGTGAAGGACTGAGACGTGAGCCGCAGGTGCTCAGACATGTGCGGTTATTACCCAACTGCTGACGCAGCCTCTCAGCAGCTAATCAGAAAAATTGCTGCGTAAATAAATGCATAAAAAAGAGCCCACTGTGTCCTCCAGAGTTGTTTCAGTGTATGCCTTACACCATTTGCACTAACAGGAACAAATATCATTTATATGTTGGAAAATATAAAACACTGATGGAGGTCCATGGAAACTAACTTGACGCATGCAGTGGGGTCCAAGTTTTAAAAGCTCTATTGTTCATCCTTAGTAATGTTTGTGAAAATGTATCCAGTTACTGATCATCTGTATGAATCCCAAGTTTATGATTATGAATTGTTTTATTGGCATTTGAAGGAATAGTTAACCTTAAAATGAAAATGATCTCCTTATTTGTGCAGCCTCACATGATTCCAAACTCATATGCTGTTATTTTTCCGTAGAACACAAATGGAGATTTTTGAGGATTCTTAATGCAGGTCTTTTCCAAATAATAATTAATTGTGACCATTGCTGTTGAGCTCCAAACATGACTCATGAACTTCAAAAATGAAAGAACAAAATAAGCACCATCAAAAATAGTACATTTACACTGAAACAGTATTTAACTAGTATTTTAGTCTTGTTTTCCAGTAAAAATATCAAAACTTTCTTAAACAAGATATATTTACTTGGTAAGTAAAATGGCATATTATAAGTTTATAATTTATATTTTAAGATATTAGTCTTATTTTCAGAGAAATCTAACTGAATTTAGTGTGATTTATGGTTAAAGCAAGAAAAACAAATTGCCAATGGGGTAAGAAAAATAAACTTTCAAAAGTTTATTTTTCCTATCTTGTTGGCAGATATATTTTTTTAAGCATAAATTTCACAGAATTTTGTCAGATTTCTATGCAAACAAGACTCCAAGGGATATTCTGGGTTTAATACAAGTAAAGCTCAATCAACAGCATTTGTGGCATATTGATTGCCACAAAAATTAATTTCGACATCCTTTAAAAAAAGCAAAAAGCGAGTGAGGTGCTAATAATTGAAGTGAATGTTGCCCATTTTTGGAGTGTTTAAAAGGCAGAAATATGAAGTTATAATTTTATAAAAGCACTTACATTAATTCTTTTGTTAAAACCCATGTATTACTTGAGCTGTGAAGTTGTTTAAATTGTCAACTTTACAGTTGTTTTAGGTTTTGTTGACATTGCATCATCATTGCAACAAAGTTGTAAAATTGGCTATAATTTTACACAAAAGGTTTGTGAGAATGTTTTTTTTTTTTCACACTAAAATTGTTAACATGCACATTGTTTATGTCTTGTGGTTATAATTTTTATGGATTGGTCCCATTTACTTCCATTGAAAGTGCTTCACTGTAACCCAGATTTGTGCTTTTTTGGAAGAAAAGGAGGGGAAGTCAAATTTTTTTGTGGTAATCAATATAATGCCACAAATGCTGTCGATTGAGTTTAAGTTGTATTGAACCTGGAATATGTCTTTGATATCTTATGTCAAGTAAATATATCTTGTTTTAAGAATGTTTAGATATTTTTACAGGAAAACAAGACAAAAATGGTAATTAAGTAAATTATTTTTTAGCAGTAAATGACTCGGGCTCAATATTCCAAGTCTTCTGAAGCCATACAAGAGCTTTTGAATGAACCATTAACTTAAGTTTGTTCTTTTCAATGAACTGGTAAATCCAGTTAACAAACCTTCACAAATCGTAAATTGGATTTTGATTTCTGTTTACGGACTCGAGGAGAGGAAGATTATTCATGGGATATGACTTAAATTTTGTCTGTTGTGCATATGTTATAGTATAACAGAATACTCTGAAAACAGCAAGAGTCATGTGGACAACTTTTATACTGCTTTTTGTGTGTGCGCATCTGTGTGCCATTTTTGGATCTTAAATTCTTCATGTTTTTTTGAGTTTGGAACGACTTAAAGGTGAGTAAATGATAACAATCTTAATTTTGGGTGAAATATTCTTTTAAGACTTTAGCTACGTAGCTTCTGTTTGTGCCCTTCTCACCGTTTGCATCAGAGCTGGTGTGATGATGGTGTAATGAGGTTGCAGTGTCTCAGACCATCTGGACCTTCCAGGAAAGTTTGCTGTGAAGATACACTTCTATCAGCCTGGACACACCATTTTTCTTCTCTTCACCCTAGACAGCAGGACTCCACTTGACTAGACCGGTGTCTCAACATAGTATGCAGGATTGGAGGTGAGAGAATATGTTGAAGCTTACAGGTGCATCTCAATAAATTAGAATGTCGTGGAAAAGTTCATTTATTTCAGTAATTCAACTCAAATTGTGAAACTTGTGTATTAAATAAATTCAATGCACACAGACTGAAGTAGTTTAAGTCTTTGGTTCTTTTAATTATGATGATTTTGGCTCACATTTAACAAAAACCCACCAATTCACTATCTCAAAAAATTAGAATATGGTGACATGCCAATCAGCTAATCAACTCAAAACACCTGCAAAGGTTTCCTGAGCCTTCAAAATGGTCTCTCAGTTTGGTTCACTAGGCTACACAATCATGGGGAAGACTGCTGATCTGACAGTTGTCCAGAAGACAATCATTGACACCCTTCACAAGGAGGGTAAGCCACAAACATTCATTGCCAAAGAAGCTGGCTGTTCACAGAGTGCTGTATCCAAGCATGTTAACAGAAAGTTGAGTGGAAGGAAAAAGTGTGGAAGAAAAAGATGCACAACCAACCGAGAGAACCGCAGCCTTATGAGGATTGTCCAAGCAAAATCGATTCAAGAATTTGGGTGAACTTCACAAGGAATGGACTGAGGCTGGGGTCAAGGCATCAAGAGCCACCACACACAGATGTGTCAAGGAATTTGGCTACAGTTGTCGTATTCCTCTTGTTAAGCCACTCCTGAACCACAGACAACGTCAGAGGCGTCTTACCTGTGCTAAGGAGAAGAAGAACTGGACTGTTGCCCAGTGGTCCAAAGTCCTCTTTTCAGATGAGAGCAAGTTTTGTATTTCATTTGGAAACCAAGGTCCTAGAGTCTGGAGGAAGGGTGGAGAAGCTCATAGCCCAAGTTGCTTGAAGTCCAGTGTTAAGTTTCCACAGTCTGTGATGATTTGGGGTGCAATGTCATCTGCTGGTGTTGGTCCATTGTGTTTTTTGAAAACCAAAGTCACTGCACCCGTTTACCAAGAAATTTTGGAGCACTTCATGCTTCCTTCTGCTGACCAGCTTTTTAAAGATGCTGACTTCATTTTCCAGCAGGATTTGGCACCTGCCCACACTGCCAAAAGCACCAAAAGTTGGTTAAATGACCATGGTGTTGGTGTGCTTGACTGGCCAGCAAACTCACCAGACCTGAACCCCATAGAGAATCTATGGGGTATTGTCAAGAGGAAAATGAGAAACAAGAGACCAAAAAATGCAGATGAGCTGAAGGCCACTGTCAAAGAAACCTGGGCTTCCATACCACCTCAGCAGTGCCACAAACTGATCACCTCCATGCCACGTCGAATTGAGGCAGTAATTAAAGCAAAAGGAGCCCCTACCATGTATTGAGTACATATACAGTAAATGAACATACTTTCCAGAAGGCCAACAATTCACTAAAAATGTTTTTTTTATTGGTCTTATGATGTATTCTAATTTTTTGAGATAGTGAATTGGTGGGTTTTTGTTAAATGTGAGCCAAAATCATCACAATTAAAAGAGCCAAAGACTTAAACTACTTCAGTCTGTGTGCACTGAATTTATTTAATACACGAGTTTCACAATTTGAGTTGAATTACTGAAATAAATGAACTTTTACACGACATTCTAATTTATTGAGATGCACCTGTACAGTACTTTAAAAATGTCCGCTTTGAAATCATTACCTGTTTTCAATATTCTTTCCATTTTTTTTTTCTTCGTCAGCTTTGTACATTGTGGTCTGTTTATTCCAATGAAACCAGCAGAATGTGCCAACTGCTCATTGCAATGCAGTATCGGTCAAATGTGCATTATAGATGTTTGTTACTTGGCATCACTTGCCATGCCAAGTCTCCCCTTTGCGGAGAAGTTTGGGATTAATATTAAGTGACAATAATAATAATAAATCCTGCTGAAGTTATTTTTGTACAGAAGAAACCAGGTGTTTCAGTTGTTTGACTTAGCAGTTATGACTTGGAGTTACATTATATTCTGCCTTTCACAGTGTTTAGCCAGTAGGTGGTGTAGGGTAATCTGTAGTTTACCTACATTTCCATAAAGGTACAGCAGTAACTTTCATCACTTCTAGTATGTTAAAATATTCCCTCTCTTGTTAAAATTAACCTGTTATGGCAACCAGAGTGCATGATATATGATAAACTCTGTTCTCTCTCTTCATGTAAATAATTCAGGTTCCTTTTATCTTTAATTTGATCAGTAAACAAATCAATAATTATAAATAATGCAAGGCGATCAAAGAAAGTATAAGGGAAGCATTTCAAGTATTTGCAAAAATATAAAAATAAATAAATCTTTCAATTGTCACCACATTTAGATTTGGCCAGAGAAGTCTTGTTGAAATAAGTCACAAGTTCAGTTCATTAATGAAGTGCTTTTTTTGAAAGGCAGCCAGAGCACTTTTAGTGTATCACGGTATGCTGAGCTTGGCATAAATCCGCCTTATTATTGACTCTACTTGAGAAACGAGGAAGGGAATAAATGAACTACTTCAGTTCTGAGGCTGGCTGAAAGGCAGTTATCTTTATACTCCTAATAAATGGGAATATTTATTTTAACTTTTGTGGTGGTGATAATTTCATCAAATTAAGTTCCATTATATGAAGATGTGAATAGCTTTGTTATGAAGTCTAGCAAACCACACAGAGAATGGCATGATTAGTTTTAGGCCATTAGGCTTGTGTAATAAGATGTCAGTAATTGTGTTTATGGAAAAGATTTAGAGTTATTGAAATTAACATTACACTTGGGATGTCGCTAGGGTGAGATATTCAGGGCTCGAGCCCTCAATGTTTTTTCTTTGGAACTTGAGTGGAACTGAACAGACATGAACCACCATGTGCTGATGCTTTTCAGAGCATGATTTGTAACCTCTCAGCTCTGCTGTGATAAAAACATGAAAAGATAAGATGCTTGAGACTGAATGCAACAGAATTGTGCAATCACATCTCTGGCAGTTGTTGACAATGAACAAGGCAGTGCACAAGCCAAACGTCACCTTATAAAATGTTTTTCCCCCATGTTCTTCTGCTTCACTTGCTTTTCAGCAGTCTGAAATGGATTGGGAGTCTCTTTGCTCAAATCAGAGGCTGAGAAAACCTCTTTTCAGCAGCACAGACTCCACCGAGGCTAGCATGACCTCATAGTCAAATTAACTTATGAACAGAGTCTGCATTCTAGTAGTGCCATTATAAATCATCAAACGCTGCTGTCTGTGGCTTCCTCCTTCCTGTCTTCATCTCTGTTCTTTGTCTCCCCCTTTATCTTTTTTTTTTAATCTTTACTCACTCTAATATTTTCAGCACTTGTTTCTTCTGTTGGTGCACAATAACCAGAGACCTCGAGACAGAATTTAACATCATAGATTGTCCCACTTTAGATCCTGAGAAGGCTGTTTCCTTAGAAACAGTATAAAACAAATGTGCACTTGGACATGTTGGGTCTGTGAGCATTTGTGACCACTAGAATGAATTAACCCAGATAGCAGTCTATTACAGTTGGCAGTGGCAACCCTAAACATCAATCAGCAAAACGGATGGCACCACTAACAGTTTCAATAAGAGGCTGAATTAGACATTACAACTTAGGGCTACTCTTGGGGTCACTAGTTTAGCTGGTTTATTTTGCAGATCCTCGGGCAGCTAATTGATTAATTCAGTTCATTAAATGCATGTGAGGTCATTCTGATGGTTTGACCTGGTGTTAATCACTGTGTAATTGAAGGGTAATGATGGAGGCCAAGCTTAGCCTGTGGCTTCTCTTGAACTCATTTAAGTTAACCGCCAAAAAATGGCTTATTCAAAAAATATGACAACGCAAGAAAACTGTTTACATGAGACTTGAAATCAGCAGGTTATTCTCTGCTTTTGACATCAAAATGTAAACAGGCATGCGAACAACACTTGCACTCACTGGATAAGGCAGTATACTGCTGGTAAAGGTGCTTACAAGCAGAGCGAAATCAGGTAATTTGCAAAAATCTACCTGTGTTGATCAGTTTATCCGTAAAATGTTTATGACCTTATCCTAAGGAAGGAAAGCCATTTAAGGTGTTTACATGACCATACATGTTGTCAGCTAATTAGGCATAATCAATGCAAGAACGTACAAGTAAACACACTTATTGAGTTTTGATGTGTTAAAATATTGCTTAAACCTCATGTTACAATTAGTGGTAACACTTTACAATAATGTTCCCTTTAAGGGTTTAAAAGGGGATTCATTCATAATTCATTTATAAAAACATTTGATTTGCAGTTATAACAACATGAATAAAAAGGATGACTTTCATGCAGTACTTCCTAAACAGTGAGCCATTTTACCTAATGTTATAAATGCTTAATAATAACACTTACTCTACATTAGTAACTTCTGAAAATGCATCTAAATGTAAAGTGGATGCATATGAAGAATAAATTGAGTTGCCAACATTAGAAATATACATAAAGCTATGAATGGCTTAATTGTCATCAGGCTTTATTATAATAATATATGCTGTGAATGAGCATGAAGACTTCAGGTAACTAGGACTAGGTAAATTGGGACTCCACTCGGAGTAGCACCATTCTTTTGACATCAACATAAGGAAAGTTACAACACAAGTGAGTCAAGACATTACTGTAATTATTATAAATAGTATAAATAGTGATTTGTAAATTATATTCACCCTGTGCTATATTGAAAGCACTACCACTACACATTATATGATGTTTTACCTTGTAAATTTCATTTTTTTTTTTTTTTGAAAATGTACAGGAATTTCAAATCAGATGATTGCAACACGCTCCAAAAAAGCTGAGATGGGCAATTTAAGACTAATAACAATCTGACGAGTTGAAATAACAAGGCAATGTGCAACAGGAGATGTTAAACAGGTGAGACATTCATGTCATAAGGAGCAACCAAAAACAGCCTAGTCCTTCAAGAGCAAGGATCATTTGAGACTTGTCAGTTTGCCAACAGAAGCTTCAGCAAATAATCCAACACTTTGAGAACAATGTTCCCCAAAGACAAATTGGAAGAATTTTGGGCATTTCACCCTCTACAGAGCACAATATAGTTAAAAGATTAAAGGAATCTGGTTAAATCTCTGTGCATAAAAGGTAAGACAAAAACCACTTCTGAATGCAGGTGATCTCTGATCCCTCAGATGTCTTAATATCATTCATCTGTAATGGATATCATGAACATGGGCTTGGGATTACTTTAGTAAACCTTTGTTAGTCAACACCACTCGCCGCTGCATCCACAGATGCTAGTTAAGACTTTACTGTGCAAAGCAGAAGCCATACATCAACACTGTCCAGAAATGCCACCGACTTCTCTTCAAATAGTTTTTGAAAAACACAGCCATGTTCTCACAAGGTAAAACAACATATAATGTGTAGTTGTAGTGCTTTCAATATAGCAAATGGTGTATATAATTTACAAATCATTCCTTTTTGTTTTTATTAGCATTTTTCATACTGTCCCAAATTTTTGGGATTGGGGTTGTATGTACAGTATTGCTTATATACTGTATAGTAATTTATTAAGTATGCATCTCTAACCACCAAGTCTTATGCAAGGATAACTCAATAAAAATGTATGATGCAGAGCCTATAATATTAAAAATGCCATGCCTTGATTTCTTTTTTGGATTATTTGAGCTAATTTTTCTACCACATTGCCTCCATCAGCAGAATGCCACTATTTCAGAAAATAGTCCAGCTGTTTGATAAAAGAAAAAAATCCCATAAAAATCATCCTTTGATCATAACGCTGTAATTTGGTTTTGGTGGTTGACAGCCTATTTGTAGTCCTTGCAAATCATATTTATTCAAAGCAGCTGCTTTGCATGGGCTTTTGTTATTGCATTTTACGGTATTAATGCAAACTGGCAACTCCCTGCATGAGGTTTTTAAGATGAACCTTCAAGCATCATTTGTCCTGCCTGATTCACTGTGTGCAGAATGTGCTCATGGACCTGTCACAAATCAAGGTCCTTTAACAGAAGGATGGGCTTTAGTTTCCAGTTAAAGGGCAGCGACTGGTGTTTTCAGCCTGTGTGTTCCTCTGGGTATTTAAATGTGGCACTGAACATAAAGCCAGATAATGCCATGTACAAAGAGATCATCTCATTGTAGACTTATTCTTGCACACCCACAAACACTGACCTTTACTGTATACAGACAACGTCACTTCTGCCTTGTGTTTGCATGCTGTGGAGGGTGATTGTGTAAAGTGATGAGAGCACAACCATACGATTTTCAGTGAAAAATGGAAGGAAACCAGTCACATTAAAATTAAGAACGATAGCTGTTTATTTTCACCTTGCTCGTGTCAAAATCTGTGGAAAAGCAGCCGTTTTGCCTCGAGTCCCCTTTCCATATGAATCAAATTGGGCGTGATTCATTTGCCATTCAACCGTTCGCTACTTTGAGTAAAAGGCTCCTTTAGTCACAATATATCAGCCTCTAGAGTGGCTGAATGGATTTCACTTTTGATTTCCCAAAAGTGCTTCAATTCACTTAGAAGATGTTTTAAAATAGGAAGTTAATGTAGGGTTTTCTCTTATAATCTGACTGCTCCAAAATTTGAAAATGCTGATTTTGCAGTCAGCATGTAGGTAGGCATCAGTGCACACTTGAATTCAGTGCTTGCATAACATCCTGTCTCCAAACTTGCCTTCATCCAGTCGGCAGCATAGATAAATCTTTCACTATCTATGATATGTCAACTTATCTTTCCATTTCTACCAAGAAATAAGCATTGTTGTCAATAAATCTTTGCATGGTTATCTCAAAATCTCATGTCAATTTCTTCTAGATCATTAAACATGATGATAAAGGATTCAATCATCCAAACCCTACGGGATATTAATGTGAATAATGTTAACCAATTAGAAACTTACCTGTTAAATGCATATGATTTTTTTTTTTTATGATCTTTTGTCAATATTTCTATATAATTTTTAGTTTAAGTTTTTAATCTTTTTTTGTTGTTGTTTTGTAAACTGGGTTTATTCTTTAAATATTTTTAATTACAGAAGAATGTGAAAGAAGATTCATTCATCCAAAAATGAACATTTTAACATTTTCTCCCCCTCATGTTGTTCCAAACCCGTATGACTTTGTTGCACTCTGCACTGAGCCCCCATTCATTTCTGACCCTGGATCCCCATTCACTTTCATTGTATGTAAAAAGAACAGCATCAACATTCAGCATTTCTCCTCTTATGTTTCACTGGAGAAAGAAAGTCATATGGATTTAGAACTCCATGAGAGTGAGTAAATGACAACAGAACATACAATCCTCTTTGTTTTATCCATCTCTATCATTTCACTCCATCTAACCCCTCATTCCTGCATCCTCTTGTTTCAGCATTTGATCCACCACTGTCAGAAAGACAGGTAGTTGTAGACCGAAAGCTCTTCATGTGCCGCCCTATAAATGCTGCATAACAATGCACTAATTAGCATAAAATATATTACTCATGCTCACCAAACGACCAGCCAGAAGCCTTTTAATTGTGCTGTGGAACAGCTCTCTGCATTTAACATGCCAGCACTCCCTTGCTTGATTGATTCTCCCCCTCTGCTTCAAACAGATCCAGCCAACCACAGATGAAATTATGGACATTTTTCGTTTGGCACCAAGGGAATGCTGAGCGGAAAGCAGGATGAAGACAATAAAGTAATGGTCAGAGAATGAAGGGAGGGAGGGAGAGATGGAGACTGAGAGAAAATAGGCAGCAAGCTGGAGAAAAAAGGGTGATGTCACTGCCTCTAGACGGCAGCCAATCAGAGGCAGGGAGAGGCAGTGAGGGAGCCAGAGAGGGTGTGTTTTCCTCGCACTGCAGCATCAGCAGTGAAGAGAGGCCACAATCAATCTGAGGCACAGCAAGAGACACAAGAATCTTCAGGGACAGAAAAAAACACCAGACGCTCAGAGTTGCCAGAGGAAGAAGGGAACCCGAAGCCGTTTCAAACCTGCAGAGGTAAGATGAGAAGGTTGTCAGTGAGAAATGTCAATAGAATTTAGTGTCTGATGGATGTCAAACAGAATTGGCTTGTTTTTGCAGATCATTTGAGACTTAAGGTGTAAATGTGTTGCAGTGGGTTTGGTCTGTGATCTCTGATTCTAGCGCTGTGGGCATTTAAATAACAGCAATTTTAGATACATTTTTGTGTTTTTCCTATCTATAGTGTTAGATTATGGTCTTTTAAGCATGGAGAAGGAAGGTCATATTTTCTTGAACTGCAGTGCATTAAATGAGGACATTTTTTCTCTGATGAAATATTTGCATAGTGGTTTAAAAAAAACAAAAAAAAAAACCTCTAACTCACTCCTTGGCCCGTCTCGTAAACAGAAACATTTCCCTGGTGGATTTACACACATCCCATGTGATTTCAGCAACAGGCTCCTCGGTTTTCATCTTGAATGCAGGGCTGTGCACTCTTGGCTTGCATTTTAGAACATATCTCATTGCATATGCTGGTCTGGTTGCATATTGCAGCCAACCAAGTCTGTCCAGTGCTCATATTGACCTAAGTATAATGCAAACATTTGTTATGTTTGATGACATTAACTTTAATAACACCAGTAGCTGCTTAACCTAGTTCTATTTGTTTGGTAAAGATGCACTGCAAAATAATTATTATGCTGTTAAGAGCTGGGGACCATGCTGTACTGTTCTATACTCAGCATTATAATGTATAGAAATCTATGTTTTGTTAGAATTGTTGATGCATTAATAATCTATGTACTATTATGTTTTTGTTACCTCCCTCCCCCATCAATTTGCTGGCTGTGTAATTGTGTGAATCATGATGGTGCCTTGGTGTTGGTGTTACCTTGGTATTGGTGGTCTGCAGTTCTCCCTCTGCTTAATGTACATACATTGGACATGTCTGGTGTGTGTGTGCGTTACAGAACACAAATAATGATGTTTGATGGGGCAGGCGACAATAGGATATATATATATGTGGGAGAGAGTTGGGTGGGGCTTGCATTTATTTTCACCGTCGCCTAAACGCAGACACACTCACCTGGCAGCATGCCAGCATGTTTGATTCAAGGTGGGTCTCATTCACAGGCAAATTATTAGCTCTGTTGGAGATGTTTATGGCATAACGTGCTTGTTGTATTTTGGCACACTTGTTAATTGTCATAAAATTAAAGAACAATTTTCTTTACGTATTGTGCAGTACCATGGTACAGTGATGGTATCCAATGGTAATACCATGATACAGAGCAAGTATGTAACCAAATATTCAAGATAAAACTATAAGAAGTTGTCATTGGAAAACCCAGGTTGATCGACCATTAATTAGAATATTGGGAGGTGGGGGGATGCATCCCCCTCAATGCCCAGGCTGCTTATGGCCCTAATAGAGATTACCACATTAAAGGAATGTTCTGAGTTCAATACAAGTTAAGCTTAATCGACAGCATTTGTGGCATAATGTTGATTAATACACACACACACATTTTTTTTGAACTGTTCCAAAAATCGCAGTTACAGTAAAGCCCTATTCGGACGGGATTGGTTTTCTAAATGATGTTTGAATTACAGTGAATATTCCCTGATATCTGTGATTTCATGTACTGATTCGGACGGGACTAAGATGTCTGTGTTTATTACAGAGGTGGGATTGTTGTTTTCTAGATGTGGGCATTACAGAAGGTTGAAGACATTGAATTAATTTAGGTGATAAAATTAACTTACCTTTAAAACTTTATCATTTAAATTTAAAATTACCTCTTATAGAAGTGACTGCTTATAATAAACCCACTGAAATAAGACTTACAGTATCTGTGAATTATATCATTATAACAACATAACTGAGCAATAAAGGTGTGTATCTAACCTGATGCTGCTATTACAGTGACCAGACTTAGCAGTTTCTGTGATTTGGCTCTCCTTGTTGATTTTATTTTCAAATTCTTTTGTCAGATGGCAAAAAATCTACATCCATTTTGAAAGGCAGGCAGAAGATTGGCATGCATAAGTACGATCTTAACGCGTAGTTGAAAATACATAAACGCTGTGAAAATTCAATATCAGCAATCACAGACATTTGCATTCAGATGGGATAAGATTTCTCAGAGGACCCTTGAGTTAGCTGAAAAACAGTAGGTTATTTGCTCAGAAATTTTTTAAAGAGGTTGCGTGGGGAAAATTTCTCTGTTACGTACGTAACCTTGGTTCCCTGAGAAGAAGGGAATGAGACATTGCATTCTGCTAACGCGTAATGGGAGTGTCCTTCTACACTACCTAGTTGAAACCGCTCTACAATAACGCAAATATTCTAATATTGGCTATGGTGTTTGAGCCCCGCCCTTTTAGGCTATAAAAGCAGGTGCACAAACACCATTCCTCAGTATTTTCTGACTGAGGGACAAAGAGCGCATCGCTCGCACCTCAAAGAACTCTGAGTCTTGTAGTGCAGCCAGCATTCACAATGTCTCGTTCCCTTCGTCACAGGGAACCGAGGTTACTTATGTAACCAAGATGTTCCCTTATGACTCAGCACACTTGACATTGCGGTCTAACACATATGTGGAACAGAATCCCCTCACGCCGCACTACACGACATAACCTTCCCAGAGAGGACACATGACACCGCAGTCTCACGGGACGGCGACCGACATGAGTATGCTGCAAGTGAATGACCCTCATGGTTAGCCAGGAGGGGAACACTCAGAATATATACACTACCGGTCAAAAGTTTTGAAACACTTGCCTGAAAAGTTTCTCATGATCTTAAAAATCTGTTGATCTGAAGGCGTATGCTTAAATGTTTGAAATTAGTTTTGTAGACAAAAATATAATTGTGCCACCATATTAATTTATTTCATTATAAAACTAAAATTGAAGAAATACAATTTTTTTTTTTTTTTTTTTTTAAATTAATGACTTGAACCAAATAATAAAGAAAAGCAGCCAATAAGTGCCCAACATAGATGGGAACTCCTTCAATACTGTTTAAAATACATCCCAGGGTGATACCTCAAGAAGTTGGTCGAGAAAATGTCAAGTGTATATGTCTGCAAATTGACTACTTTGAAGATGTTAAATTATAACACAGTTTTGATTTATTTTGGATTTTTAGTCACAACATAATTCCCATAGTTCCATTTATGTTATTCCATAGTTTTGATGACTTTACTATTATTCTAAAATGTGAAAAAAAAAAAGAAAAAAAAATATATATATATATATATATATATATATATATATATATATATATATATATATATATATAAGAATAAGTGTTTCAAAACTTTTGACCAGTAGTGTATATGAACTATGGTCATATAGTATGGGTTAACCCCTTCACAATCCAGTCAGAAAGGACATTTATTTATAATGAAGTGCCAGTAACTTTGGGAGCAAAATGGTCCGAATGCAGGCAGTTGTGTAAAGGGACAGGGAGCCCGTACTTAAAAAGAGAGGCACAAGTATATATTTGGCCAATAAAACAGCAAGCGCTCTAGACAGAGAGGACTTGTTTTGAGAGAGATGTTATGTCTAAGTTGTAAAACCTTGCGAATGTGTTTTGAGAAGGCCATCCTGCTGCAAAACATGTCTTGTAAGGACACACTGTTCATCCATGCCCATGAAGAGGCCACGCCTCTAGTTGAGTATACTTTAACACCAATTGGGAAATTCGCACCCTGCGACTCATAAGCCAGGGTGACCGTATCAACGATCCAGTGAGAAAGTCTTTGCTTGGAGACCGACATTCCTTTCGTGTGTCCTCCATAGCACACAAAGAGTTGGCCAGACAGTCTGAACTAGCGTGTGCACAACGTATGTGTGTAGGGCAAATCACCAACATGTATTACCGAGGCCAAGGCCAGCAGTGATACAGTCTTAAAAGAAAGCACACGCAGTTCAACATAGTCCAGAGGCTCGAAGGGAGGCCCTGCGAGCACTTTTAGGACCAAGTTAAGTCCCCAAGTCAGGGCTGTGGCCGGGCGAAGGGGATTTAGCTGCCCCGCCCCCTAGGAATTATGATTAAATCATGTTTTCCTATAGAGGTGCCAGTTTCAGGTGCGTGATACGCAGATATAATCACCACATAAATTTTGAGCATAGATGGAGTGAGCCCTGCGTCCGATCGCTCTTAAGAAATGTACAAATTTCAGGTATGGGGCAGTTCACAATGGATGGTGTTCTAGCCTGTAATATGGTGTTCATAATCAACCAAGCCAATTCTGGCTCTTCAGCTGTGCTCCGTTCAAAGGCCACACGTGTAGGCTTCGCAGCTCTGACTGGGGATGCCAAACCGTGTCTTGTGTTTGAGAAAGAATATCCTTCTTCAGCGGTATTTCCCATGGAGTATTTTTACCATCTCCAGAAACCAGGACTGATTGGGCCATTTTGGCGCAATTAACAGAACTGTTCCACTCAGACTTTGCTGATGACAGAATGGAGGCGCACCGGGGGAAACACATACTTGCATTTCACCAGCCATACGTGGGCCAGCGCCTCATGGTGACATGTACGCTGTTAATGTTGTGTTGTCCGAACAAATCAGAATGTGGTGATTCACAATATCAGAATGAAAAGCTCTCAAAGCTAGAAAGACAGCCAGTAGCTCTAGGCGGTTGATATGTGACTGCTGTTTCGCACCTGTCCAGGTGCCGAAAGTCGGGCGTCCATTACACACTGTGCCCCAACCTGTGTTAGATGCATTTGTGGTCAGCACTTTCCTTCTGAAAACTTGACCCAGCATAACACCCTATTGATAGAAGGCTGGTGCTGTCCATGGTTCTAGAGCAGCCAGACAGTGGAAAGTCACCGCGATGACCTACACAATATTAGGCAGGTTGTTTTAATGTTGTGGCTGATCAGTGTGTGTGTGTGTGTGTGTGTGTGTATATGCACATACACATACACACAATTGTGCTCAAAAGTTTGCATACCCTGGCAGAAATTGTGAAATGTTTGCATTGATTTTGAAAATATGACTGCAGGCTGCTCTGGAAAAAGACGGTGTGTTTGTTTCAAGGAGCACAATACGACAATACTTGAAAAAAAATGAGCTGCATGGTCGAGTTGCCAGAAAGAAGCCAATGCCACAAAAAAGCCCGTTTACAATATGCCCGACAACACCTTGACATGCCTCACAGCTTCTTGCACACTGTAATTTGGAGTGACGAGACCAAAATAGAGCTTTATGGTCACAACCATAAGCGCTATGTTTGGAGAGGGGTCAACAAGTATTGTGCTCCTTGAAACAGCCACACTGTCTATTTCCAGAGCAGCCTGTGGGTTTTTCTTTGTATCCTGAACAATTCTTCTGGCAGTTGTGGCTGAAATCTTTCTTAGTCTACCTGACCTTGGCTTGGTATCAAGAGATCCCAGAATTTTCCACTTCTTAATAAGTAATTGAACAGTACTGACTGGCATTTTCAAGGCTTTTGATATCTTTTTATATCCTTTTCCATCTTTATAAAGTTCCATTACCTTGTTACTCAGGTCTTTTGACAGTTCTTTTCTGCTCCCCATGGCTCAGTATCTAGCCTGCTCAGTGCATCCACGCGAGAGCTAACAAACTCACTGACTATTTATACACAGACACTAATTGCAATTTAAAAAGCCACAGGTGTGGGAAATTAACCTTTAATTGCCATTTAAACTTGTGTGTGTCACCTTGTGTGTCTGTAACAAGGCCAAACATTCAAGGGTATGTAAACTTTTGATCAGGGCCATTTGGGTGATTTCTGTTATCATTATGATTTAAAAAGGAGCCAAACAACTGTGATAATAAATGGCTTCATATGATCACTATCCTTAAATAAAAGACCTTTTAAAAGACCAAAAAAATAAAAGACCAAGATTTTTGCATGATCAGTCATATTTTCAGAATCAATGCCAAAATTTCACAATTTCTGCCAGGGTATGCAAACTTTTGAGCACAACTGTATATACATACATATACTCAATAACACAATAGTTTATAAGGATACAAAACTCCTGCCGAAGCGCTGCAGGAATCAGGAAGCTGAAGCGGCCCGTTCACCTGCGAAGCGTCAAGGCAGAGTAAATGTTCGCCAGAACACTGCAGAGGAGTGGAGAGTCTTCTCGTTGCCGTGAAGATCCCACCCGCTGACTCGTGTATGTCGACGGTGAAGTAGTAGAGGGCTTCTAGACGAGAGATGAATCGCTGTCGTGAAAGAAGAGAATTCTGAGGAATGGTGTTTTGCGCGCCTGCTTTTATAGTGGACGGCTTTACTCCTAAAAGGGCAGGGCTCACCAAAGCCAATGTTAGAATATTGGCATTATTGTAGAGAGGTTTCAACTAGGTCGTGTAGAAGGACACTTCCCATATTCGTTAGCAGAGCAACGTCAAGTGTACCGAGTCGGGATTAAAATCACAAAGTACATCTGCGAAACATTTCCCGAACCTCCTCAACGAAAACTAGTCCCGTCCGAGTGGGGCTTTAGGCATTTATGATAAGCCCTATTCGGACGGCAATTGTTTCTCAGGGTGACGTCTGTAAAAGTACATTTTCATGGCTCCTCTGTGATTTAAAACTCATGCGTTTGGATGACAATTAAATCACGGGGGACAAGCAAGACTTTTTGTCGATCACATGATTGTAGTTGCGCTTGTTATATGGAAAATTCATCAATCCACAAACTGTGTCCTCTGTATTTGCATTTAAATATGTTTGGAATTACGCTAAAGTGAAAATAAAAATTTTGAAGCATGAGGGAACCGTGCTGCAAAGCGCTGCTGACATTTACAGTGTACATTTTCACAAACGGAGCAAGCCAAAATACTTGCGAAGAGCAATTAAACGAATCAAGAAACTGTAGGGACAAGACTATTTACCAACACAGCCAAATAAATCTGTCAATGGGGGTACGCATGTTTCGTCACCCGCATCACCTCAGTTGCGCCACTTGCGCGCTCTCTCTTAAGCGTACGCAAGGAGATCCACAACCTTTTTCATACATCCCGTTATGCTTGGCGAGAAATATGGGTGTTACTTCCGTTGTCAAGTGAACACAGCTGTTGTTGCGGCGTACATCCATTCATTCATTTGTTGTGGTATTGGGACTGTGGGGAGAGCATGTTTGATTTCGTTTGGACATACATCAATCACTATATCATACTGGCATGCTGTTTCTCCCAGATGCAGTTGAGATTTAATCTAAGCACAAATGCAACATTAATTCGAGCAGAATTATTGGTTGTTTTAGTGGAGTACCTGTGTTAGTTCAGCTTCAGATGTGTGTGCATGTCATCTTGTCACCCTGCATGTTCAAATCAGAGGAAGAGCTGTGAAGTTCTCATCCTTGGTTATATAATAGTTTTTGCAAGTTTTCCGATCGGACAGTTATTTCCTTTTAAATCTGCATGTAAGTTTAAACATTTGTTTGGCGGGTGATTGACTGGTGAGAGGTGGTGCTTTGCTGCTGTCCCGGACGCATCAGGATGCCGTTTTAAACCTCAAATGCGATGTGGTATTTGCTGCATATATGTGCTTGGGCCATGCGGGTGTGAACTTCTTAAATATGAGAATCATCCATTCTCTGCTCAGATTCCACATCCGTCATTGGTAATACTTCACTTGCTGCACAAACACTGACTCTTTGCAAGGAAAAATATGATCTTCCACAACAAAATCTTCTCCTTTGAGGCAGAGGCTTTAATTGAGCTGTATGCACAGATGGATGGATGGGCTGGAGAGATTTAGGAGCAATGAGAGAAGGGAAGAGGCAGGCTGGGGTCATGTTTGACAGGCAAAGCCCTTCTGCAGGCTGATAATATATGTTCACTTATGCTGTCTGTGGAGAGGCAGAGAATGGGTGCAAGGTCAACAAGGGAAGGCTTCCCTTGGAGCAGGGAGGGGGCTATTAAAAGTAGGGCCAAGAAAAGAGCGATCACCCTCAGCATCTGTCTCCTTGATGGCCACCATTTGACATGCACACCAGCCGAAACATCATCATAGCAGCATGCTGAAATAATAGACACAGCTGTCTCTCATCTAACAAATTTATGTTCTTAAAACGTTTTCCAAACATTATATTGTGGTTGTGGAAACATGAAAATGTCAGATTTTCTTAACATTAGTTAAATGTCATTTAAGGTTAACATAATATTCCTAATATAAGTCATACTGGTGTGGAACAACTCATACTGGTTTAGAACAACATTAAATGATGACAGAAGGTTAGTGTTTTGTTGAACTATCCATTTGAAGAAATCTAGTGCAGTATGTGCGTAGAACATTCCCTGTTAGATGGGCAGTAAATGTGGAGCATCTGTTGTGCATGTGCCAGTTAAAGAGAAGCTCTGGGGAGAAACAGCACAGCCTGTAAGTCTCCACAGCCACCTGTTATTGCCTGAGGGCCTTGGTGTCGCTGGCACATCCTGCTCTCACAGCACGCATGGAGGGGAAAAATCACCCACAACACCAGTTTTACTACCCATGCAGTGAAAAGCTTCACAACCCACTGCTGCCACTCTACTGATGGGGTAGGCTGCCATAGAGAACAGACATATTAGTTAAACCCATTTGCAGTGGCTGGGAAGGTTGTGGTTGGAATGGCTCTTTGTAGACATTAACAGTATTAATATCAGCACTTCAAAGTGCACCAGGGAGTTGGAATCAAGAGAACATAAGAGAGTGACTATAACTGAGGGGAGAGTGAATTTAATATTTATTCATGCATTGCCAGGCTGAAACACTTCTCTAGACCGCAATCAAAGGAATGGGTTCTTGAGAATGAATTGCAATTTTTTAAACCACACACACAAATGAAGCCAATCATGCAGTTGAGACTGTAATGGCAGTGGTCTCAAACAGAGGCCCCTGAATATGCTGATGAATTAACTAAGCTGACAGAGGTCACATTAAATCAGTCACTTCTACATTTAATCTCCAAAAAGCAGACATAAGTTTGACAATAAATCAAAACTAAACCCACATTGTAGTTAACTGCAATAAGTCTCAGTGGTTTTCCTCTCCTTATAAGCCTTGCTATCAGATTTTGATTGCAGAACTCATTCAAAATACTGTTAACTAGCCCTCTTATTCAAAGGAACTAGGGTGTGACTATCAACATAAAGCAACTAAGTAAAAAACTAAAGGAGAAAAAACAGCTGTGCTAAAGACAAGTGCAAACTAATAACCATCTGCCTTCCCCATTTCTTCCCATAGTTTGGTGAAATAAAGCCATCTCTTTGTTTGAAAGAAAGAAGCATTATTGACCATATGAATGCTGTAACTCAAAGTAAATCTCTGCTTTTTGAGAGGTTTTTTGTTGTCTCGTAGAGTTGTGTATGGAGTCTGTTGAGATGGAGTTCTGGATATTCTCTTGAGTTTCGCTTAATAGCAACATTTTGCAGTTCTCCAAACTCATTTGAATTTTAACTAAACAATGAAGCAACCTTCATATGATGCCTAAAGGTCTGGTGTGCTGTTGGTGTACAGCTGCAGTGAACCATTTCATTTCGAGCACTGTGATGAAAATCTGGTGTTTGGAAGATTTTTCATGATGACCTGGACTAGTGGGAGACCATATTGTGGGCGTTGGCTGACATTCTGGTAGATTAATGAATGTAGAGATGTGTTCACACCAGGCACCATAGATCTATAGCTCCTTTCTTATAACTAAGCTTAGAAAAATAAATGAATTTTTTTTAATGTCCAAACACAGTTGTTGGTAAAAGAATGGGTACTTTCATAACTCTCTTTTTGTGATTTTTCATTTTATAAGTGGTTAGACATCTATACAACAGACATCCTGTGCAATCAAGCAGAGTTGGCTTCATCTTGTGGTTTTGGTCTTGAGACCTCTCCAGACCACATACATGTGGTTCTCAGCTTATGGTCTCATATAAGACACAGTCTATTTCCATAATTTTTTTCATGTTCACGGATAGGGAGAAGACATCCCCCCCAGCTACTCTTTGGTGTTTCTTAGATTTAATGGTGTGCCACGTTTAATTTTTAATTGCCAATGTACCTGTTTTCTTTATAATGTGGAATTTCTTGGTTTCTAGTCTTGATCTCAGTCTAAGTATTTGTAGGTCTAGTCTTGGTCTGTTGATTCTGAGCTAAAAAATCATTTTAAAAAAAATTAAAAAACAGTAAAACGGACAGCCTTGTCCTTGGACAGACAGGTCTTGATCTGTTTCAGTTTCAATGGGTCTAGTCTTGATCTGAGCATGGACCAGTCTACTCTTGGACTGGGTCTGGTTCTTGATTGGTCTAGTCTTGGTCTGGATGTCAATGGTTCTAGTCTTGGCCTGAGCCTCAATGGGTCTAATCTTGGTCTAGGTTTTGATGGAAATAGTTTGCTTTTGGGTCTCAATGGGATTAGTCTCGGTCTGGGTCACAATGGGTCTAGTCTAGGTCTGTATCTCAATAGGTCTAGTCTTGGTCTGGATCTCGATGGTTCTGGTCTTTGTCTGGGTCTCAGTGAGTCAAGTCTTGGTCTAGGTTTTGATGGGACTTGTCTGGGTCTGCATCTTAATGGGCACAGTCTTGGTCTTAATGGTCCTAGTTTTGGTCTAGGTCTTGATAGGTATAGTCTGGGTCTGGATCTCAATGGGCCTATTCTGTGTCTTAATGGTTCTAGTCTTGGTCTAGGTCTTGATGGGTATAGTCTCAATGGGTCTTGTCTTGGTCTAGGTCCTGATGGGTCTATTCTGGGCCTGTATCTCGATGGGTCTAGTCTTTATTTGGGTCTTCTGATTGACATCGCTAGCAGGTGGGTGTGTCATTAAGACCAAGTCTTTAAGATATCATAACTTTACTTAATTGGTTAGCCAAAATCTTTTGACAATATTTTTTGTCTAGGTGGATCAGGGAAATTGGACAGTAACTCTAACACTTGCTTGGATCTTTGTCCTTTTTAAGAATCAGACTGATCCGGGCTTGTGTCATGGTTGGCGGAAACTTACCATTCTTTAATGATTCCGTATAAACGTCTAACAAAAGTGGAGCCAGTTCTGTAGCATAAGATCTAAAAAATTCAGCGGCAAAGCTGCCTGGCCCCGGAGCCTTGCCTTTAGGCAAGGCCTTAATTACCTTAATAGGTCCACAAAGTTTCTAATATCTTCTTTAATAGACGAAGACGTGGAACTATAGAGATCAAGATAGAATTCTTTAAAAGCATTATTAATATCAATGGCTGAGGTAAATATTGTACCACCAGCAGATTTCACTGAGGGAATGGTAGAAAAAGACTCTCTCTGCTTTATATATCTAGCCAAAAGCTTCCCTTCTTTGTACCATGACTCAAAGTAGGACTGTCTTGCACTGAATAGCCAAAACTCATTCTTCCGCAACAAACTAGTATTATATCGGTATTTCAGTCAGGTCAATTCTCTGAGGCCATCAGATGACATTCAGCGCTTCAGCTCTGCCTCGGCAAAAATAAAGTTATAAAGACCACATTCCACATTAGTGCAACAATCAAACCCTGAACCTCCCCCCGAACCAAACAAACAGAAAAAAGAAAAACGTGCGCACCACTAACCCCACGCACAACAGCGCCAACCGGCATCCAACCCTCTAAACTCTAACAGTCCATGAACGCCTACGAGAGCCCCCGCAACAACTTTGCCAACTGATTGCTCAAGTTTGGTGTTTCTATACAAATTTTGTAAAACAGAATTACACAACAGAAGATAATCTATAAAACAAACACCAGCCAATAGGCGGGATAAACACAAAGAACATGTAGATTCATCCACATAACTGTCCTGAATGTGTATTCCTCCACAAAACAAACTCTAGCTTCTAGCGTAACCAGCACACAAAAAAATAATAAAATAAAATAAAAAGGGCTGTTCAGTTTCCTCGGACAGTCAAAAGAATGTTCAGTGAGCTGACCCATTCAACTGCTACATGAGTGCAACAAATGACCCAATCACTCTAGTGTCCTGCAAGAAATACTCCACAAAACAAACTCCAACCAATAGGAGGCGTAAGCACAAAGGACATGCAGATTCATTTACAACACTGTCCTGAAGGAGTGCTGCTACACAAAACAAATTGCAGCCACTAGGCAGAAAAGAAACAAAAAAGGCACTCAGCTTCCTTGGACGATCAAGTGGATGTTCAGTGAGTCAGGCTCACTTGGCTGAGAACAACAGAATAACTTGAATTTGTATTTATTATTCAGTGCAAAATGTGTGCTTGACTTGAGAACAACAGAATAACTTACTCAGTCATTGACTTTATGAAGGACATTGCTTGCTGGGGACATGTAAATACTTTACGGCAATCCTTAGTATCTATTCTTAATTTCGCCGGGAACATCAGTGCAAAAGTGACCTTCTGTTGATGTAAGAGTTTATTGCATACCTTGAATCGATCACATTTCTCTCGTTGGATTCACAAAGTCTGGGAACAAGAAAATGCTGTGGTTCTTCCAAAAAAGCCTTCCTTTACTCCTCGCCTCGCGTAACACGAGATCTTTATTGGATGATCTCAGAAATTTGGCCAGAATTGATCGGGGCCTGTCTCCCTCAGCGGATCGCCGAGCCAGGACCTTGTGAGCTCGCTCGATTTCCAGCTTATGGCCTGTTATGTCAAGCAGATTCAGAAAGAGTCCGTCCAGGAATTCCACCATATTCTGACTCTCTGCTCCCTCAGGAATTCCAACAATTTGGACTTATTCCGCCGGTTACGATTCTCCATATCCTTCAGCTTCTCCCAGACGAGCTCCAAATCGGCCTTGATCGCTAGCGGATTAACAGCTAATTCCCTCTCCGATGCCTCCAGATAATCAATCCATTTCTCGACATCTCCCACTCTTGTAACCATCTCAGTGAATTTCATCTCCATGTTCGTTATCGATCGACGTATTGCAGCAAGATCCTCCATGTCAGCAATGACCTTTGTCAGCATTGCCGACACGTTAAACAGTTGTCGCCGAATCTCCTTCATTTCTCCGGCCAAATCAACTCCCTGGCTCGAGGCCTCCGGAGGGGCGTCAGCTTGAGCACGTAAGTGTCTTTTAATGTCTCCAGAGCCCAAGGATTTTGAATTCTTTGACATATTGTCTTCCTAGAACAGTTATGGATCAGGGTGTATTGAATCTCACTGGTTTATGACACAAAAAGTATCAAAACTAGCAAAGTGCGCAGTGCTCGTCATTCACACATCCGAACCTCGCATGGCATCATGTGACTCTCCTTGGAGTGGATCTTAAAGGGTTTAGTCTTGCTCTGTGTCTCAGAAGGTCTAGTGGTCTAGGTCTTGTTGGGTCTAGTCTGGGTCTGGATCTCAATGGGTCTAATCTTGACCTGGTCTCAATGGGTGTAGTTTTGGTCTGGGTCTCAAAAGGTCTTGTCTTGGTCTGGGTCTATGTGGTCTTGTCTTGATACCATCTCTGTTTCCAGTCCTTTGCTAAGACTCCAGAGATATAACTGAGTTGCCGTGTGTGTGCGTGCATGAGTGCGTGCGTGTGTAGGGTTGTGTGACAGGCCAGGAGCTTTGAGTGTTTGTTCTAGCGGAGTCAGAAGCACTATGTCAGGCATGATATATTCATTACTGCTGGATCAGTGTACTAGTGAGTGTGATCCCCATGCACTCCGCTAATTTAATCTCACCTACTGTGTCTTGCTATTTCACACTACACCCACCAACCACCCAGAAACATACATTAATGCCTGGGGATGGTAGGGCAAGTCAGGACCAAGAAAAGATACATACCTCTTTCATTACAGAACCAGTGCTCAGAGAATAGATGAGCTGTGAGAGATGATAATTTTCAAGTAAAGAGAAAAAGAAGAATGAATCACACATTTTAGCTGTCATTTTTCTGAAAAGGCAAGGGAACACGTTTGAATGAATTAGACATTAAGTGTAATGCTGGTGCAGCAGTTGTGATGTACTGCTGAAATTTTATGTTTGACTGAACCACCCACTTTTGTTGCCAAATAAGTAGCAGCCCTGCCCACAGTCTTAAGCCCCGTTCACACGAGTGCTACATTGTTGCTTGGTGTTGCTAGACTTTGCAATCTGTGTCGCTGGTGGGTGTTCCTACTGCTGCCGCCACTCTAAGGTTATTGGTGGACTGCACAACTTGCCAAACTGCACAATGTTTGAAATGCTGATTACAGATGATACTGCCGATAAAAGTAAGATATTAGGGGTGTGCAGGGAAGCCATTATCTGTGTCTGTATTTGTATTTGTTCATATGACAAAATTAGCTGTATCTGTCTCTGTATTCAGATAGAACCGAGTGTGGGCGGGGCTTAAACCAGAAGTGCTTTAAAACTAAAATGAAACACCCATATTAGAATTTCCCATATTTCCCATATAGAATTTTAGAACCCATATGTTACTCTTAAGTTTATAGTTTCTATTAATAAAATATGCCTTGTGTATGCCTTTTCATAATAATAGCCTAATAATAATAATCATTATTATAATTATTATTATTATTTTACAATTATTATTTAAATAAATAGTTAAATTATTATATTTTTCTTACCAGATGAAGCTGAATTTGTTGGCCATATTAACTTTGGAATACGTTGTTAACCTGATTTCTCCTGGTATTTCTGATATTAATATCTGCCTAAAACAGAATTTTCATTCATCTGTTCATGTATAACAACATGATTCTGGAGGCAGGAGGTGTCAGGAAAATGTGAAATGTCCAGCACACATTTTGCAGTGAATAATTAATACAAAATCAAGCTTTAAAAGAAGTATAATAAATACTTAGCCTACAAAAAGGTGGAAGTCACGTAAGTCTATCGGGAATTTTTACAATAGGACACGCTCCGACGTTAACTCAAATTCCTTACCGCTCATCACTTCAGGTCAGGAATTTAACATCACGCTCAGGTTTAGATTATAAATAAATACATGGGAATCATGTGTGAATCGTGTGATACATTAACATAGACATTTCAAGAATTGGAAAGTGTACATGATGTCGTATCTTAGTTAATAGTATACTTAACAAGCTCCAGACGTGCACAATTTACAGAGACCGCAAACAGAGTTAAGACCGCGGCCATCCGATCTGAAATCACAACGTGAGCATTTCCATTCATAAGGTTTACACTTTAGAAATATTGGTTACACAGATTCACAAATTTGTTATAATTTAAAATATGTAAATTTTTCAATGTCGCTTTATGCTTGTGTTTCTTGGATAATTAATCAGTCAAACGAATACTTTTTGTATTATTTGGATGAATTCGTTTTTCATTTTGAAGTCATTATTCCAGCCTTTCCGAATAAGGTATTCGGCTTCGGGCACATAAGATATTATTTTTTTTGGGGGGGGGGCATGTGAAATATTTTCCTTGTCATGGTTTTATTTTTTTTATTTTTTTCAATTAACAATTTTTATTGATTCCAATGACAAATCCAATAAACATAACAGGAAACACGGAATCACATTACATAAACCTAAACCCTTCCCACCCCCCACCCAACACAAACACACACACACACCCCAGTGGCCTGACATCAAACCAATAATGACACACAAAATAAACAATAAATCAACAGACAGTATTCAGAAAAAAATAAAATAAAGAAATAAGAAAAAATAAAATAAAATAAGAACGTTTACACACATATTACCCATCTCCCTCCACTGTCTCCCCCCGAGAGCCCTCCACAAAATCCAAATACATACCCCATTTTTTATTAAATAATCCCGTGTTGCCCAGCCTTCTACAAACCATCCACTCAAAAGCTGCCCCCCTGCCCAACTCTGCGCACCACTCCAAAAACGAGGGCGCTCCAGCTGATTTCCATCCCCTTAGGATGACTTGTCTTCTGATCATGACACCAGCCAGGACCCAACTCTTCATGAACACATCTCCTACATCAATGACCGCCCCATCGCCTACAACACAGAGCCTGGGGCAAAATGAAACCTGAGCAGCCAACACCTCACAAATAAAATTCTGAACCCTCAACCAAAAATCTTGAATCTTTTCACACCACCAAAAAACATGGGCCATGTCTCCATCCACCGATTGGCATCACCAGCAGGTGGGTGTGTCTTTAAGACCAAGCCTATGTAATCTAGAGGGGGTCCAATAGAATCTATGCAAAATTTTGAATTGCATAAGATGCACCCTTGCGTCTCTAGATGCAGACTTAACGTTTTTAAGAATCCTAGCCCACACTCCCTCCTCCAATACCAAGTTTAAATCTTTCTCCCATAATCTCTTAATAGAGGTTAAAGCTCCATCCCCCAAACTCTGAATTAACAGGGAGTAATAAACTGATGCCTCATGACCTTTTCCAAAAGCAGTAATCACCTCTCCAAGAGTGTCTGCTGCTTTAGGGGGGTGTGTGCTTCTCCCAAAGACAGTACAAAGCAGGTGGCGCAGTTGTAAATAAAACTGAGATCTGGGGATCCCAAAATGTTGAACCAGATTTTCAAACGATCTCAACACTTCACTCTCATATAGATCACCAAGTGTAGTAACCCCCCTCCCAATCCACTCCGACCAGCAGAAAGGAGACTTACCAATACACAATCTCGGGTTCTGCCATATGCTCGAGGCAACATTTAAATAAATGTCTGATTTAAACATTCTGGACACTTTTGTCCATACCGAGTGTACATGCGAAATAACGTGGTGTGACTTAACTTCTCCGGTTAGTTTAATAGAGAGGCTTTGCAATGGCGAAATAGGGGCAAGAACTTTGTTCAATACCAAACCAGGGAGGGGCTCTCTCAGGTGGAAGAGACCAATGAGCCAAATGTCTGAGACTGAACGCATAGTAGTAAAACAAAATCTTGGGTAGGCCTAGCCCACCTTTGTCAATCGGCCTATGTAACTTATTGAAATGCAATCTGGGATGCTTTCCATTCCAAAGGTTGGACTTCGCTATGCTATCAAATTACTTGAAATAAGAGAGGGGGACATCTACAGGGAGAGATTGTAGCAGGTAGTTAAATTTTGGAATAAAATTCATTTTAATAACATTTACCTTCCCAATCATTGATAAATGTAATGAAGCCCACCTGCCCACATCGCTCGAAAACCTTTTTATTAAAGGGTCAAAATTAACTCTAAATAAATCAGACAAATTTGCTGGGAATAAAATCCCCAAATACTTAATGCCCTGTTTGGACCACTGGAAGGCACCCGGCTGGAAAGCCGTTACTGGACAGTACGCTTTCAGAGCTAAAGCTTCGGATTTAGACCAATTGACTTTGTACCCTGAGAGCTTGGAAAAAGAGTTAATAATCTCTTAGGCATAGATCTAGCAGGGTCAGAGACAAATAATAAAATATCATCTGAATAAAGCAAAAGCTTATGTGCCACACCTCCCGCCAGCACCCCTGGAAAATCATCCTCCTTTCTTATCATGGCTGCTAATGGTTCTAGGGCAAGACAGAACAATAATGGGGAAAGAGGGCAGCCCTGCCGGGTGCCCCTATCCAGAGTAAAATAATCAGAAATTAATCAATTTGTTTGTACCGCTGCTACAGGGTGTCTATAAAGTAACTTAGTCCAACCAATAAATGTACTCCCGAACCCATACGTTTCCAAAATCTTAAAAAGAGAATCCCATTATACCATATCAAATGCCTTTTCGGCGTCAAGTGAGATGGCAGCGACCGGAGACTGATTATTCGCCACTGACCACATGATATTGATGAAACGCCTAATGTTATCAGAAGAGCTACGGCCCTGAATAAACCCCACCTGATCTATATGTATAAGAGATGTCATAACTTTATTGGTTAGCCAAAATTTTTGACAAAATTTTTACATCTAGCTGGATCAGGGTAATTGGACGGTAACTCTTACACTCGCTTTGATCTTTGTCCTTTTTAAGAATCAGACTGATCCGGGCTTGTGTCATGGTTGGCGGAAGCTTTCCATTCTTTAATGATTCCGTATAAACTTCTAACAAAAGTGGAGCCAATTCTGTAGCATAAGATCTAAAAAATTCAGCTGCAAAACCGTCTGGCCCCGGAGCCTTGCCTGTAGGCAAGGCCTTAATTACCTCGTCAAGCTCCTCCAAGGTTATCTCAGAATCAAGAGAATTTTTTTGCTCAGTTTTCAATTTAGGGAGTTCTAATAGTCCCAGAAATTTTCTAAAACCTTCATGAGTAGACAAAGACGTGGAACTATAGAGATCAAGATAGAACTCTTTGAAAGCATTATTAATATCAATGGCTGAGGTAAATATTTCACCACCAGCAGATTTCACTGAGGGAATGGTAGAAAAAGACTCTCTCTGCTTTATATATCTAGTCAAAAGCATTGGACGACATTCAGCTCTTCAGCTCTGCCTCGGCACTTTTAATATTCTCTTCCAAATCCACGAGTTCACGTGCTTTGGATTTTTTGGTGAATGAGGCATACTGTATGATCCGACCCTTAAGAACAGCCTTAAGTGCCTCCCAAGCCATGCCCACAGAGGATACTGAGGACCAGTTGGTCTCCATATAAACATTGATTTCAGTCTTTAACATTTGTTGGAAATCAGTATTTTGCAAAAGGGATACATTGAAGTGCCAGCTATATGATTTCTTTTTCTTCGTATGTGGCAACATCTTTGAACTCACCAGGGCGTGATCTGAGACTAAGATGTTTCCAATTGAGCAATCAACAACAGATGAAATGAGGGACTTAGATACAAAAAAAAAAAATCTATTCTAGAATAAATCATATGCACTGATGAAAAAAATATATAGTCCCTACCAGATGGGTTCAAAAGTCACCAGATATCTGCAAGACCAAGATTTTTACACATCCTGTGAAGTGTCAATGTTGCTCTAGTGGGCTTACACACTTTTGCTTCACTATGATCAAGGACTGAGTCCATCAAAAGATTAAAGTCACCTCCCAATATTATAACATGACGGGTGCCAGCGGCTTGCAACATCCTTTCAAGATCTATAAAAAAGCCCTGATCATCAGCGTTAGGTGTGTAAATATTAGCCAAAATCAGATTTTGCCCCTGAATTTCTCCTAAAACAACAATGACTCTTCCTAATTTATCTTTAATCTGTTTGAGACATTTGAATTGTAAATGTTTATTTATCAGTATAATGACTCCCCTACTCTTACTTGAGCCAGCACTAAAGAAAACATGTCCACCCCATATCTTCCCAAATGTTTCAGCTTCCTGCGAGGAAAAATGTGTTTCTTGAAGAAACACTATATCATATTTCTTACGCTTAAGAAATGAAATAACCTTCCTTCTTTTTATGGGGTGCCCCAACCCATTCACATTCCACGTGGAGAGAGATAACCTACTCATAATAACATTTGACATATTGATATAATAAAAATAAAAATAAAATTTTTAAATTGTGTGTCAAAAACAAGATTATACAGACCACATTCCCCATTAATGCAACAATCAAACCCCAAACTTCCCCCCCAAACAAAACAAACAGAAAAAAGAAAAACATGCGCATTGACCCCACGCACGACAGCGCCAACCGTCGTCAATCCCTCTAAACTCAGAGTCCATGTATGCATGTGAGAACCCCCGCGACAACTTTGCCGTTGGATTGCTCAAGTCTGGTGCTTCTGCACAAATTTTGTGAGGCAAAATTACATAACAGAAAATACTTTGTAAAACAGACTCCAGCCAACAGGCGGAATAATCACAAAAAACATGTAGATTCATTCACAGAACTGTCTTGAAGGTGTGTTCTTCCACAAAACAAACTCCAGCTGATATAAAGCCATTCAGTTTCTCGGAAAGACAGACAATTGTTCAGTGAGCTGGCCGTTATGAGTGCAGCAGATGACGTAATCATTCTACTGTCCCTTAAAAATACTCCACAAAAACAAACTCCAGCCAACAGGAGGCATAAGCACAAAGAACAAACAGTTTCATCCACAACTCTGTCCCGAAGCAGTGTTATTCCACAAAACAAGCTCCAGCCGCTAGGTGGAACCAGCATGAAAAGAAACAAAATAGGCATCCCGATTCCTCGGATGATCAAGTGTGTATTGAGCGAGTCAAATTCACTTGGAGGCCACGTAAAAAAAACAAAAAAAAAAACACCATGACTTAGTCTGTCAACTTTATAAATGACGTCCTTTATGTGAGCATGTAGATATATTGCGGTCATACAAAGTGTCAATTCTAAATCTGGCCGGGAACTTCAGTGTAAAAACGATCATCCGTCAATGCAAAAGTTTCTTGAAGGAAGTCTCATTCTACAAAACAAACTCCTGCCGGTAGGCGGAGCCATCGCTAAAAGAAACAAAAATGGCGCCCAGTTTCCTCAGAAAATTGAGTTACTGAACCGCGAGTCAGTCCACTAATATAAGAAACATCAAATGGCTTACTCACTCCAGTGTATTTATGAAGGAGAGTGCCTGTTTTGGACATGTAAATACTTTGCTGCTGTCCCTGGTGTCTCAGTTTGGCCAGGAACATCAGTGCAAAAGCGATCTTCCGTTGATGTAAGAGTTTCTTACATTCCTTGAACCAATCGCGTTTCTCTCTTGTCGAATTCGCAAAGTAAGGGAACAAGAAAATATTGTGATTCTTCCAAGAAAGTTTTCCTTTGCTCCTCTCCTGGTGCAGCATGATATCTTTATCAGATGATCTCAGAAATTTGGCCAGAATTGATCGGGCCTGTCTCCCTCAGCAGATCTGCGAGCCGGTACTCTGTGAGCTCGCTCGATTTCCAGCTTGTGGCCTGTTATGTCGAGCAGACTCAGGAAGAGCTCTTCAAGGAATTTCACCATATCTCTGCCGCCTTCATGCTCAGGATTTCCAACAGTTTTTATGTTATTCCTTCGGTTCATATTTTCGAAATATTCAAGTTTTTCCAAAATGTGTTCCAAGTCTGTTTTGGACGTGGGCGGATTAGCGGATAATTCCCTTTCTGAAGACTCCAGATAATCTATTCATTTCTCAACATCTGCGACTCTTGTGACCAACTCTTGTGAATTTTGTTTCCATCGCCGTAATCAATCGACATATTACAGCGAGATCTTCCAAGTCAGCAACAACCTTCGTCAGCATCACCGAGATGTTGGACAGTTGACGCTGGATTTCATCTCCCGGCTTGCCATCCAAATCGAGTCCCCGGCTTGCAGGCCTGTCAGAGGTTTCAACTTGAGCACGTAAAGTGTCTTTTAATGTCTCCAGAGTCTGAGGATTTTGACTTCTTTGCCATGTTTACCTCAAAGAGCAAGTATGTATCTGGGTGTATCGAATTTCACCAGATTATAACATGAAAATACTCAAAAAACTAGCAAAGTGCGCAGAGCTCGCAATCACACGTCTGCTGCTCGCATGGCGTCACATGTCGCCGCACATTAGATATTCTAATTTGACAAGGAATCAGTTCTTTTGCCTCTGAAAATGCACATTCTGCAGGGGAGAGCATTTTATATTACCTGCAGCAGTGCTTAATGCATCATATCATTAAACAAGATGAACGTTATATCAATATATGAATCAAATTCTCTCAGAATGCCAACATGGTTTTCCACACATTATTTTACTTGCCCATATCCATGACAAATGGTATAGAACAGTGAAATCACTCACAGAAATGTTTGCTTCTCCATCTTGCCAGCACTCGACTCCAGTATCACATTCACTGCCTGGAGACGGATGACGTGAACTCCTCTGTGAGCTCACCCTAATTGGTAGTCGCTCGCAAATGACGCTCGTCATATGCAGTTACATTTTTCTCAACTTGTCCTGTCGCTTCCCACGGTGATCTCTGTCGTCAACGGTTGCGACGGCTCCTGTCGGGATGGGATTGTGTCGCTTTGTCAAGTGATGCAGCTGCCAGTGTGAACAGGGGTTTACAAAACACTGTGATGTTACATGTTACTGGATCAACAGGCTTTGTTACTCCTGGACCCATATTTCTATTAAACAATTATAGCCCTAATCCTTAACCCTAAACCCAGACCCTAACCCTGACCCCAACCTTCCCTTATAATCAGATAAATATTAGGTTGACAAAGTCCCCTATACCTACACATGAAACAAGTTGCAGATAATGTCACAGATGGCCAATTTTACAAGGTTTCTAAGTAGCAAGAAAGCTGAAAGTGTTCACAGTGAACAGTGAAACTAGTAATAGCAACTGAAAGAGGTAACATGCATTTGAGCTTTGAAAAACAAAAGTCCTGGTGATTGTTTTAACTGCAGACAGATAAAAAGGATGGATTCAATGTTTTCTCTTCATGTCATGATATGCCCTCAATGATGTGTCATACAGCTTAATATATCTGGATAAGCAGGATCACTCTCTATTTTATCTTGTTTTGTTTTTTTGGGTTTTTTTTGCACAGGCTCCGCCCACATAATTATACATCATACAAATCTCGCAGTCATAGGCTGCACTTTTCAAATGTCAGCAGCAAACAGCATCACATTTGATTTTTTTTTTTTTTTTTTTTTTTTACTTTGACAACACCTGAAGTAACGCTTTACTCTCCTAAACAAATCAGCTTAGGCCAGCATACATTTCCATGCTGGTTCATTCTGGTTTACACTGGTTAGTGCTGGTTTGGTGCTGGTCTAGATAGTGGACCAGCATAACCATACTGTTTGCCAGCAAAAAATGCTGGACAGCCAGAATGATCTTTCTTGTGAAGTTGGTTAACCAAGGAAGTATGCCAGAATTCTATGCTGGGGACCAGGGTAGGGTTGCACCAGCTGTGCATAAGGTCTCACTTAAGTTGAGATGTAAAGTTCACACTAAGGGCTTAGTAACTACTAGTTAGTTTGTAACTAAGTCAGTGCTTAATTTGGTTGCACCACCTGTTCTTAAGGCAAGACTTAACTAGTAGGTCATTAGCTCTCCGTAATGTAATGCATAGTCGCATAATATGACGTTTACCTGTATTTATCCAATAATCAGCCTTCAAATTTGTGCACAGATGTGTTAAAAAGCCGTGAATTTCAGTTTGATCTTGTTACGGTTGATGTTCAAACCTTGTTTGCTCATGTAACTATCAACTGTAATAAATTATATTCCCACTGAAATACGATACGTAATAAAACAAGATTTCATTAATGATATATTTAGCTTATGTAAATAACAATATTCAATAACTGTATCTAAAATGAATAAGGGACAATAAATAAATAAATAAATACTAATACAACAGGCTGGAAAAATAGACATTTATTCATTTTAATACTTTATATATTTTGTATATGTTGAAATTGACACCGGGTGGCATACACAGGATGCACCATTAGATCGGTTTCATGCTGAAGAAGTATGTTTTTTACATAATGTTTTCTTCTGTAAATGTAAACGAATGTAAATGCCAACATCATCATATATGTCGAAAGGACTGAAGCCTGTCAACCAAAACATGAGCTCATTGATGTCAGTAAATGAGTCTGCTTTATTTATTCCAACTATTACTCCTGGTCGGAGGCGTCCGTAAATATTTAGTTTATACGTAGGGTTACGTCCTACCTTAGTTTAATGGTGCAACATTTTTACGCACTACATATTTAGTAGTGCATAAATTGTGACTTAGTGCCCATTTATGCCACAACTAGGCTAAGTTGTAACTTGCATATAGCTGGTGCAACTGGCCCCAGCATCCAAAACAGAACATTGCTGGTCACTGGTCTTTTCAACAGTGATAGCTTGGTGCTTTATTCAATGCATTGGTTAACGTTGACATGAATCATGTGAAAGGGCCTTAACAATTATGTTCAGGCCCCTAACCCAAACCTTAAAATCTGATTTGATGACAGCAAAATTGTTCCAGAACCAAAAAGGATTTTGGTACAGGAACACGTTCTCCTTGAGTAAATCACATTTATCACTGTGAGATATTTATATACAGAAATGCTCTCTAATATCTTATTTATTGCATGCCCATGCTCCGAGCTATCAATGTTGGATACATTACTGTTTTATTACTCTAAACATTATCACAGCTAAGCTTTGCTTACTTGGCTTAATCTGCCTCCAAGCAGTGTGTGTGTGTGACCCTTTCTCAACTATTTCAATTTTCCCTTGCTGCTCCTTGCATATAATGTGGGGAAGGTTGCATTTTCGCAGTCAGGAAATAACTGGGGCTGAATGCAAAACCAGAACTGCTGTGTTTGTGTTGATGTGTTCCTGCAGTGGAAAAGTCTATCTGGCTGCAGTGCACCACTGCAAAATCAACTGCTCAGTATTTTGACGCACATTTTAGGGAAAAAAGAGATGATAAACAACAACAAACTTGAGAGATGATATACTGCACACACACAGACACTTTGAGAAATGTGAGATGAAATGGCATAGAGGAGAGGAGAGGAGAGAGAGTTATATTTAACCGAGGAGCTAATGGTGGCAAATAAGGAGTACACTGAAAAATGAAGGAGATTAGGGGACAAAGAAAAAGAGAGATGGAGAAGAGGGAGAAAGATCAGATGGAGGCAAAGATACAGGGTCATAAACAATGCTAACAAGTCTAATGAGGTAATTATGTAGTTGGACAATGGGATGACCTGAGGTGAGAGGGATTCGGAAGGGGTTTCAGGCATGAGTACTGGATGAAGACACACATTAAGGACGAGAGAGTATCATGAGGGGACAGGAAATTATTTCTTTGAAGAGAGCCAGGGGAACAGGGCTGGGAGGAGGTTCACAGGGAATGAGAAAAAGGTGGAGAGAGCTGGTGGGGGAAGTTTGTGTGGCAAAGATGCAAAGTAAATAATATTCTGAATTTTAGGAGGAAAATATGGGTGGAGGGTTGCCAGGGCGTTGCTATGTGGCTGCTATGGTGTTGCTAGGTGGTTCACTGCTGCAAAGAGCAGCTTAAATCAGACTAAGGCTGTGTCTCAATTGGAAGGATGCATCCTCCGGAGGTCGCATTTGTTGGCCACATACGTCAGAGGCTGTCTCGTTTCAGAAAACGCTATAGGACACTTCGAATGCAGTCTTAGAATGCAACCTTCTTTCACGGGAATTCGGAGGATGCATGAGGTGTATCCTTCGTGGGCACTCATAACCCACAATTCTTTGCTTCAATGGAAATGTATAAAAAATGAACGCCAATTTGCCCGTAAATATGATGTTCAAACACAAGGAATGTTAATTCCCAAGTTGAAGTACCTCAGTAGATTGGTGCAGAGTATATAATATGTATAATTATATTAATATATAATTAAAATAAAGTATTAGACTAAAAGTGCACCTGTAAAATCTATTTTCTTTTCTCTTTACATCATTATAACTCTCCTAAAATGTACCTCATACATTCCCTTCCAGAGGGACTTTGTTCCCTTCTCACTCAAAGCGCTCGCACTTGTTAAAGAGTGGCGTGCTGTCATAGCAACCATGTTACGTTCCGTTTCCGTTTCCGTTTGTCCTACGAAGGCCGTCTCATTTAAACGAGGCTTGTTTAAAGGAGGACACTCGGTATACTGCAGCCTTCAAAGGACGCATCCTACCTAGCATGCAGCCTTCCAAACAAGACACAGCCTAAGCTGGTTTGCTGGTCTTAGATGGTCTCCAAACCTGGTCAGGCTAGTTCAGGGATATTCAATTAAAGAGATCCGGTCTCTACATTTCCTTCCCAGCAAAGGTCTGGATAATAAAACGTAGCTTACATAGTGTCATATGGCTATGAAATTATATAATATATATTTTTGAGTAGTTTTATAACTTGCCACATTGGCAGCAATAGTACTTTGTAAAAAATAAATAAAAAATAAATCCTAAACAGTCAAAATAGTCTCTTCTCTTTTTGTGTTTAAATTTACATTCAGAATATATATGTATGGGACATAGCATAGGAGGCCTTATGACGGATAAAAAATACTGTATGGAGGTTCAAGGGTGTCCCCTGAGAGAAAATTTCTAAAAATGTAAAAGTCTGAATGGACCATTTTTAGATGTTCCTTAAAGTGAAAATCTACAAACAAACAATTTACATAACAGTGAAGCATAAAAATTCTGTTTGCTTAATTTAAGTATAAATAGGCTCTCCTTGCCACCCATGCCATGATGACATCTTTGATTAATTTACAAAAAAACAAAAATCTGTTTATTATGAAAGGGTAACATGCTGATTAATGAAGCTAACTTTGACAGAAAAACATTATAGTTTAAAGGCGGCACAATAACTTGTCCTGACACAAACATGACTAAGCTGAACCGTCTGAATCACACATCTGTTTTCTACAGTGTTTAAGCGAAAGATGCAAGTATCTGTAGCACCTTCGACTACGTTCAGTTCAGGCTTTATGCGGTGCCTCTGTAACGGGAAAGAGGCAACGCTTGCGGAGCGGGAATAAAGCACGTTCAGCTGGACGCGTTTATTCCTGCTCTAGAGAGAAATATTTCTCTCTATCCAACTTTTTCACAGGCAGCGAAATTACCCATTATGCTTAGCGCGTTCTTCCAATGCGGATGCAACAGACTTCCGCTTTGCAACTTATTCCCATTACCAAGCACTATAATATCACTAACAACATTCAAAAACGGAAGAACAGTCTGTGTTTACTTAATGTAAATCACTTTCTCACTAATGTCAGCGTGTGGACATTGGGTGTCGACGGCAATCCCGAATAGATGAGAACACAATCACACACACATTTGCATGGAAGTTACTGGATGGTAGCTCTCTGCACGTGCAGTGTGTGTGAGTGTGTGTGTGAGTGTGTGTGTGTGTGAAAGAGAGAGACACAGACGTACAGCAAGCAGAGAGAGAAAGAGAGAGGGGGAGAGAATCCACGATGCGCTAGATTTAATTGCGTTTCAAGTTGTGCACTTCAATATGAAAACAGCCAAATCCCGGGCATTTAGGGAATCTAGAAATCTGACCAGATGCTTTATTAAGGTTCGAAAAAGTGGACATGTCTGTGAAAGGAGGGTGTATGGTCATCATAGGTTCCATTTAAAAATCTTCCAATTTATGGCATATTTTTGCATTAACAAGTGCCGCCTTCTCACGCACTCTGCCGACAACAACTCTCATTCACATACACTCACAGCATGACATGAGATATGAACCTCATAAAGATGATTAATAAAAAAAACAACAACAAGGAGCTTGGTTTAAATGCTTTTCATCTTTGTTATCGTCTAAAATGACGGACATCATTTGGAATTATCTGTCAATGTTTTAAAAAATAGGCAAGTGACAGAGAATTAGTTTAATGCAACTTCTGATTATTACATCTGGCTTGACTTGAAATGTTTCAGCATTGGCAGCTTTTGTGGAGGCTTATTGTTGTTCCATTCATTTTACAGTATTTTTTAAGCCACCTGTAGTTATCATAACACCCTATAACAGCGCATATTCATCCAGAGCCTCCGCTGCTTGCAATCACCAGTAACGTTAGTCTAGCTGATAACAACAACTAAGCGGAAGTGTGGAGCATCCGAGAGGAAGTCTCTCGCCGTAATGCCGCCACCCATGGAGAAGTCAGGAAAAAGGTGGATAGCCGGGAAATATTTCTCTCTTCTGCTGAGCGTACTTTATTTCTGCTCCGCGCACGTATGCCTACACAATCACTTAGCCAGGTGTCAGATAACTAGCACAAAGATTTAGATCTCGGTCCAGATTGAATTGTCCTTCGGTCCGGAACCGGACCGGAGTCTGCAGATCAAGTACCCCTGGGCTAGTTTGTTTTACTGGTTTTGGGGTTTGGGCACTTATCACCTGGTCAGGCTGGGCGACCAGCTAATGTAGACCTGCTTAAACCACTAAGCAAACCAGCTTAGTCTGGTTTAAGATGTTTTGTTTTTTAGCAGGGTAGCTCTGGGTGATTGCTTACTAGCCCAAGTCAAAAGAACCCACCACCAAATTGAAATGATGTTCTAATCTAGATATGTCTTAGGTACCTTCTTCAATGTAAATCTAAGGGATTTTTGCACCTGTTTTATCACCCACTGGTTGAAAATGATAAGTCTGATTGCCTAGAACAGTAATCGATCACCTCTCCTAAAAAAAAAAATGCACAATTCGAGGTATCATTCATGTCACAAACACTGTGGGACGAGTTACATGTCAAAACTGAAAACTTAGTGCTTATGGGTTTATTCAAAGCCCTAACCATAAGTATGAGCAATTGTAGTAGTGATACTTGCCTTACCAAACACCACTAATGAGAAGTGGAAAAATAGAAGAACTGCGTCAGAGTATGTATATACTGTACTTAAAAAAGAGCAGAGCGTAAGAGAGATGATGCCAGAAGCCATTGAAATGTCACAGCTGACAGTGATTTAACTATGGCAAACTGCATACAGACATGCTCATACACATGAAATCAAAGGCATGCACACACCACACACACTCAAATGATGCCACTAGCGCAAACATCCCCTGCAGAAGATAACACACTGCTTATATCATCAGCCTTACACTAATTAGGAAGCTGTCTTTTACCTTTAAAAATACACACAAGAGGCAGAAAAAAAAAACACGTACACGACAAAATGTGCGCAATATTTTCATTCTGAAGGCTCATCTCCCTAAAGGCTAAAGCTCGGTGCACATTGTACAATTTTGCCAACAATTTTCTTGTCTGATAAGTTTCTGGACAGATTGCAGGAATCAAAACTCACTGTAGTTCAGTGAGTCATTAGTCTTTGATTACTTAGTATCACATGCTCACCACCAGCTGATTAATCATTGTATTGAAGAAAGATGCAATGAAAGTACGTGGTGACTGAGGCTAACATTCTGCCTAACCTCTCCTTTTGTGTTCCTCAGAAGAAAGTAAGTCATATGGGGTTTGAAAACAACATAAGGGGGAGTAAATGATGACAGTTTTTCTTTATGGGTGAACTATCCCTTTAAGGCTAACAGAGAATTGAGACCGCTGCGTTTGTTGTCACAAACACTCCCTCTTCTCTCATTCACTCATCCTTCCAGTATTGTGTCTTGCACTCTGTTGGTTTTCCTTCTCCCGCAGTGAAGCCACTGTGGAACCACCTGTCTAGTTTATTTTTATAAGGATTAGATATGCATTTCGTCGCCCCTCTTGTGGAAAAGAAACCACAATGAAGTGTAAATTCCTGTGACATGTAAGCTGCTATAGCTGTGGTGGCAGCTAACACGGTCTGTTAAGCATCATGGAGTGCTTCCCACTGTAATATCTCCATCACTTGAGCTACTGAAAAGTTCTCTGTTCGCTTATAATATATACCATGATTCTTGTAACTTGATCTCCTCTAGTATGGCTGATAATGTCTCTGATAATGACATGGATATGGAAGGTTGGTAACCTAATTTTGTGGAATGGAGGATGACACTGGGTCGGATGTGCTGATCAGTCCTCTCTGGTAGACCCTGAAAGTGAATGGATTATAGAGACCATCATGGAATCTTAATTGCATTTGGGAGAAGATATGCTTGTGTTCCCTTGCTCTGTCTTTGTTCCATCTGTTATATTACCTTTGTGTTTGTGATACCCATGATAGCCAATTGCTTTTGATTTTATTGTATACCAGTGGTTGTCAAGTGTTTGGGATTTTGTCAAGCCAAAACATGTAAAATGAAATTAAAATATTATCTGGAAAATATTTACTTTGTATTAAATTGACAGTGTATATTTTATAGAATAGAATATCTCATGGATCCGACCAGTATTTAGAAAGAAGAATGATAATAATGTCAAATTCAAACTGTTTAAAATTAGTATGGTAGATATAATTAATATCTTAATTTAACAAACTAGCAATCTAATTTTGCCTTAAAAAAAAAAATACATTTAGGATGGCATTTTAAAACCCCTGTTATAAATCACCTAGTTGGTGGGTTGCCTGAAGAAATAGTCGACTAATCGCTCTGAACGCTGTTCAGTTAAAGCATCGCTTGAAAGCCCAAAGCATACTTCAGTTAGACACGTGAAGCAAATCTCGTCATCAGCAGAGTGCTCGAGCACTGAAATGCGTAGCCCGATTTTTGTAACCTTGAGTCTTTGAACGCACCGAATGTGCATAGGCCTGGAATTGTTTGCTTTAATTAGTGGGTCCACAAGTGGCAATATTCACATTTGAGCCATTGCTGTCACAAAGAAATGCTAGATGAAGATGTAATCACTGGTAAATAACAGGAGACAAAGGTAAAAAACAATGGTGGATTTGCATGGCAAGAGCGTGTGTGTGAGGAGGTCAGGAGATACCTGCATTTGTATAACTCCAGTCTGAAGGAATATAAAGACATGTGTATGAGTCTAAACTCCTGAAGAGAAATAGTCCGGTGTCTTATAGCTGTCATAGCACGCATGCGCCAACCGCTTGTGGATGCGTGCACAGTCAAATGGAGTGTACTTTGACAGGCTCGCGTTCGACTACGCAGACACTGAGCGTTCGCATAAAAATTGACGGATACTTGGGGGTTAATGGTCATTGATTATTCAACCTTTGTGATCCATACTTATCGAACAATGCTAAATGCAAATAAAAGTATAACAAATAATATAATTGTGCATAATTAGAATAGCAAAATGAACCATTCCCATTTCATTTGTTAACGTCAAAGGCTGTCCAATCAAACTATTCTGTTGCAAATTTATGTGTCACTTGTTAGAAGCTAGCTAAATTAGACAGATTCCTGCATGGATAGGTTGCATGACATGCGGTCATCCTCAAAAGCCTTGAGCTATGCAAGGTAAAAGCATGACCCAGACTTTTGAATCATTAGCTGCGAGGGCATGAAAGAAAAACGACGAGTACCATTTGTGCATATGGCAGTTGTTAGATCCATGTGGCCATACACTCTTTCTATGGCTTTTCAACTGGTTCTGTAACTGCCAGAAAAGGTCAGTATGGTCTCTCTCTCTCTCTCTCTCTCTCTCTATCTCTCTCTCTTTCTCTCCATTTCCCCCTCTGTGCTCTGCTGAGACTCAGCCAGGAATCAAGGCCAACTACCGTTGTCATCTCTTATCAGCATGGAGAGAAAGAGAGCTCTGGTCACAGATGAGTCCCATTCCGCAGTACATAGCCAGAAACAGAAGAGAAAAGAAAGAAAGGACAGACTGGCCCCAGATCACTGATGCGATTTTGGGGGAAAGAAGAAAGATTAGAAAATGTAGGATGTAGTCACTATGTGTGTGCATTCTTGCTCACTGGGTATCATTGAGATGTAGTGCTGTATATAGAATAAGGACAAATGGAATGCGCTGTGCTGTGTCACATTACTACAGAATATGCCACAGAGTAACATTACGAGTGAATTACTTGTGTTTGATCCCAAACATAATGCAGTGGCATGCCACGCACAGACTTGAACAACTCCGAGGCAGAGCTGGTTGCAAGAGATAACGTGTCACCTTTGATGGGCCCAAATCAGTGTAAGTTGAAAGGGTAAGACTGCTGGATCTGAAATAGAGGTCTTCAGTACTTTTAGTTGGGCATAATTAGATTTGCTGCCGGGGTAAAATCATCCCATTATTGGGACATATTTTTCCCTGTAAAAAAAAACAAAAAAAAAAACAGCATTGCTTATTACCAGCATATGTTTTTTTTGAATGCTGGTACTCACCAGGCTCCCTAACTAGCTTAACCAGAGCAAGAGTTCTTTGGTCAAACAGCTTCATCAGAAAGACCATGCTGGTTGACTATAATTTTTAGGATATACTAGTCCAGCACTAAACCAGCATTAACCAGCAAGAACCGGCATGGAAATGCATGCTGATTTAAGCAAGTCTTTTCTGCAGGGTTGTTGGACAAGGCATTAAAAATCAACAAGCCATGGTTGACTCTTGACTTGTGGGTTTCTGTATAGAAAAGGAGTGCAGAGGAATGGGTTAAGTTAATATCTATTTGGTTTAGTGAATAAGACTGTTTGAGATGGATTTACAGTATGCATGAACAGTTGCAACACATGTTTAGGGAAATATGATGGAAACAATATGTTGTCAGTAAGATGTTAAGTTATCTTGTTTTTTATTAATAGAACACAGAGTGCAATCTGTTTAAACAAGTGATGGAGGATGTGTGTTTGCATGAGAGCGCATTTTGTTAGAGAGGGATGCTCAGTATTTTAGTGCACAGACTAACAGAAGATGAACAAGCATTTTAGAGGAAGGGAGAATTGGAAGTTGGAGCTAGGTATTGACTGGATATATTGACAGTTAACAAGAACAAATCCTCAACCTAAGATACCTTCATCAGATTACAGTGGATGTGTGGACACTGGGCAGTTGACGTCAAAGGGAAAGTTCACCCAAAAATGAAAATTCTATTATCATTTAATGTTCTAAACCCATTTGGCTTTCTTTTGATATGCATGTAACACTATATATATATATATATGAATATTGTGGTTCGTCTATCGGGTCAGTCTATAGTGCTTCACTGTAAAGCTTTAAAAAGGCCCCAAAAGTATTGTAAAAATAGTCCGTGTGACTTGTGCATTATATTCCAACTGTTCTGAAGGCATACAATGTCTTTGTGAGAAACAACATGAAATTAACACCTCCATTGCACGCTCATGAGTGCGTGAGAGAAGCTCGTTCACCAAAATTATCACAGGGGATGCCGGCATGTTGTTTCCGAGAGTTCCGGTATACCCTAGGATCAGCCACATTATGCCGACTCACCAGTAAGCACCACCTCCTATCAGACATTTTTGCATCGGCTCCAGCATGTTTACCTTCCCCTGTGGTGCGACCAAAAGTGCGTTATGTCAGCAGCATGGGAGACCTGTGTTTGGGTCCGGTGTTGAAACCAGAAAGTAATTGTGTCTGAATAATCAGTGACGAATGCAATTTGAAGGTTGCATTTTCTCCTCTAACAGTACATTTTTACTCCACTGATGGTTAGGTTTATATTTGGGGGTTGGTTTGGGGGGGGGGGGGGGTGTAACGTTAATAAAATATACATTCCTCTTTTCTGTATTACAGCATGTACAGCTGAAAAGAACTTCACAACTTGCTTTTGGCACCCCTCCGTGGACATTACACCCAAAATGTGGAGCTCACACATGCCCATGCGCCCAATAACACTTACCGCTTTGATCACTGGGGGCACTGTTTTGCATTTCAGTAAGTACAGACCAATTTTATCTAAAGAAAAGTAACCTACTGTTACCTACTATTGAAAGAAATTTCCAGCATACAAAGAAAATCATACTATACAGGAAATTGTCGTAAAAGTGTTATTTCATGTTCTCTTTTTTTTTTTTTTTACTTTTTTATAATTATTTAACAACATTGGAAAATAATAACAGAATGACACAATTCTGTATATTTAATTTTATTTTACAACAGTTTTAAATGTTAGTTAAAATGAAAATAGTTGTTTAAAATCTTAAACAGAAATGAACCTGTAACCTTTTCGAACAACAAAAACAATACACAAAATTCCTAGTATATTGCTGACAAATAGAAAAATCAGTTCATCATTTCAAGTAATCTGCGGTTCTTTTGCAATACAGTGCAATATATTTTTCCGTGGCTGTGATATACTTACTCTTTCTTTCCTTAAGGATGGCACAGCTGCTTTCCTTGTGCTTTCTTGTTCCTTGTGCAATAACATATAACATCAGTATCTGTATCATGCTGCAAAAAGAGATTGAATTGAGAATTGCTATAGTCATGCTGAGAGGTTGGTAGAAGAATTTAAGGGGAAATGCCAAAAAAAAAAAAAAAAAAAAAGGGGGTTCAAAAAACAAATATCACGATCGGTTTTTGGCCTAATTGAAACCAGAAAGCATCCTCATAGCAAACCAAATGGCAATAATGCTTTTGGTGCACCAATGTCCAAAAAAATTTACAAGTTTTACATTTTTGTGTTAACAGTGTTCCACTCTGACACATGCTCTGAAATAGTTCTATTAGGTTAACAGTGCATATCATGTCATTCCCTTACAAAATGTGTCAGAACCGCAAAAACCTGTATTACGTATAAACTGCTGAATTTATAGTGCTGGGTAAAAAATAACTTGAAAGGATAGTTCGTCCTAAAATGAAAATTCTGTCATCATTTGTTCACCCTGATGTTGTTTCAAACCCACTTCTGTGGCACTCAGAAGGAGATGTTGGTGTCAGTCACCATTGACAATGCCTCTTTTTCCATATAATGAAAGCGAGTGGTGACTGATGTTGTCTTTCTGTCTAACATTTCCTTCAGTGTTCCACGAAAGAAAGTAATACAAGTTTGGAACAACATGACGATGAGAGAATGATGACAGAATTTTCCAAGCACTGACTGAAATTCCAGTATACTCAGCAAATGCATATGATTAAAAATATGAGCGTGCATTTTAAGACAATTTGCTTATTTTTACCCATGTACCACAGCCTAGACATGTATGAAAGCATGTCACATCAACTATCCGTGTGCTGTGGAAAACATAAGGGAAACGAAGTTGTGCCAAGAAGGTGGTAGTGACAGGTGAGGAGGAAGGGGGGGGGGATAATGGGGGATGAGGCTGCATGCTGCTAGAGTCAGAGGGTTGTCATGGTGATTGGTGTGAAAAAGAAACAGGCAGGCATGTATTGACACCTTGCTAGTTGGACAGCTGCAGTCCATTCTCCATCCAAGCATGGCGCAATAAATCACTGTATTCTCTTTCTAACACTCGTTTGGTATCTCACTATGGGTACACCTCAGATGTGAACGATTGTGAAAGCACCATTGACACCACTTCTGTCATGACTGACAGACCAATCGCTGCAGCTTTTAGGGAGTCCCACCTCCCCAATATAAACCACAGCTACCTGCTTCTGCCTCATTCTCGCTCTCTTCCCCATGAAAGATTTTTCTCTGGAAGCAGCCCTCCACAGATGCACAAGGATTTATTGTTCAACAGTTTGACGATGGAGCCGAGCTATTGGTAATGTCCAACTGCGATTAGATCTGTTTAAGTGAGTTTTGTGGAGTGGCAATTACTTCTGTGTAGCAGGGTGAGCTAACGTGTCATGGCGAGTTTACTTCTGCTATTACACTATCAGCACTTTTCAGTGTATTGCTATCTCTTTGCGGTGCTCACCACGTTTCGATGAGAAAGGAAATAAAAGAGTTTTTCTCGGCTCGTAGGATATCTTTGTAAGTTTTCACGTTGTGGTGGACTTACTTCGTAAGATGGCAACCAAGGAGCCAGAGAGTTCGGGTGTGAAAGGCCACCCTCCATGTTTATGTGCATGTGGTGCATGGATATCCTCAAAAGATTCCCACCTGCAATGCATCACGTGCCTGGGGGCTAAACACGCTCAGGCCGCACTGTCCAGCCTGGACAGTTTCAACCATTGTTCATCGTTCTCGACCAAGATCTGGGAGAGTAGGTTGAGTGTAGTCGTTGCTCGCAAAAAGGACCCATGTCTCTCTTCTCGTGCCAGAGAAGAGACAGTGGAGCGTCCTCAGGTCCCATCATGGGGTGAAATGATGGACAATGTGTCCCCGGTCCTTCCCCTGCTGTTTGAGGACGTCTTTGTGGGAGAGGAAGACGACAAAGCCTTGTCAGACATCCTCGAGGAGGACAAGGATGATGACGAGGATGCTATCTAGCCTATGGATCAATCCCGGCCACCGAGCATGCAGGAAGAGTGCTCTCCTTCTCCGGTTCAGTCAGATTTATATTTGATTAAAGTCTACCGCAGGGCCGTGGCTAAGCTCTTGATAGATTGGCCACCACAGCCAACCAGCACAGGAGCTGAAAGAGATCTTTATGATGGCAAAAGGCTATCGTCTTGCCTACCTCACGTGAAGCAATTCCCCTCAGCCGTCCCTGCCTGAATAGTGGAGATGAGACGTTTTTGGGATAAGCCTTTCTCTCACTGTTCTCTCAGTGCCAGTAAAAGGGTTCTCGAGGCTCGACGTCCAGGGGATGTCTAACCCCCATGGTGGAATTATCAGTTTGTCAATCACCTGCACCCAGGCCGTCAAGCAGTTTTCTCCTCCATGGGGGCATCACTGCTGGGAAAGATGGAGCGCTTCACGGCCTCTGTCTTCCAGAAGATTTATAAATCTTCAGCACTCGCAGTTCGTGCCCTCAATGCAACGTCCCTCCTTACGGCTTATCAGGCCGAGCTGTTAGAGGAGATGGGATGACAGCTCGACTCCGGATCTCCCAACCCAGCTTTCTGGGAGGAAATCTGTATCATCACTGATTTAAACTTGCATATGTCCTGTGGCATGGTTAAAAGCTGCAGAAGGAGCATGGGGTTGGCTGTAGTAGGTGAAAGAGCACTATGGCTGAAATTGTCAGGGCTCTCTGTCAAGGAGAAAGTGACATTTTTGGACACTGCCATAGACCCGAAATCCATGTTCAGCGCCACCGTTACGGCTATGCGCCAACAATGCCCTCCCACTCCACGCCACACCAGCAATCGGGAAACGCAGCACCGCATCCTAAACCAGGCAATTCAAAGCCAAAACCATCTCTTGCGGTGGCCGCCACGAGACACCGTCCCTCTAATCCCCAGGGATAGAGGAAAAGATGGGTGACCTGATGCGGTTGCTCATCTAGAGGGGGAGCACGGAGACAGCACTACGGGTTTCTCTATCCGGGCCCCCCAAATTATCAGCGACAATCTCCCTCCCACGGGGAAAAGGAGACGGACGCTTGATGTTGGACAAGTTCTTGTGTTCAAAATAGACTGTTCAGTTTCACTCCCAAATGTGTGTGGGGTGATAGCACAAGTTCTCCAAGTGCCCCCCGAGAATGTTGTTTCCCCTCCACCCACGGGGTTTGCTATGAGGGCAAAGGAAACTCTTCACACAAGCACTCATGGTGTTTTCCAATAAACGATTCTCTGACGCATCCAGGTAGAGTGCCGAGGGTACAGAGTTGTGTGAAAAGAGAATTAAACATGAAAATAAAAGTACATTCTTGGGTTTTAAAGTCAGTAGAAAGAGGTTACAGGCTTCAGTTTGCCTTAAATCCACCTCTTTTCAATGGAATGCTAATGTCAGTAGCTCAAGGAGAGTCGGCTCTAATTTTGGAGGAAGAAATATCCTCTTTGCTGATCAAGGGAGTGATAAAGATAATACCGTTGGAAGAATGCCAGCAGGGGTTTTATTCCCAGTATTTTGTGATCCCAAAGAAGGGGGGAGGTCTCCGTCCCTTTCTAGATTTACGGATCCTGAACAAACATCTCAGGAAATAGAAGTTCAAAATGCTCACGCTCAGAAGTTTGTCGCATTCTATTCGTCTCGTAGATTGGTTTACATCAATAGATCTCCAAGATGCATATTTTCACACAGACATTTTTTCCTGCTCAGGTTCGCTTATCAAGACAAAGCGTATGAGTACGTGAAAATTCCTTTCAGTCTTTCTCTGGCACCTCGGGTATTTACCAAATGCGTGGAGGTGGCTCTGACACCGCTAAGGAATGCAGGTATCAGGGTATCAGCTTATCTAGACGATCTGCTCGTTTGTTTGCCGTCTCAGCAGCAAGCGGAGAGAGATACAAACATGTTAGTGACGCATTTGCAGGGCTTGGGATTCAAAATAAATCAAGTGAAGAGCTGTCTGGTTCCCTCGCAAGAGATAATATGTCTGGGGCTCAGGCTGAACTCATTCAGCTTCAAACATTTCTTTCAGAGGAGTGCACTGAGGCATTACGCACCTGCATCTCCCTTTTTCAATGAGGGAGATCAGTCTCTCTCAGGACTTGTCTCCGGCTGTTGGGTTTGATGGCCTCAACAGTGGCTGTGATTCCCATGGGGGGTTGTTGTGAATGAGGGGCTTTCAGAACTGGACAGCGCTGTGGCGCTCGGGCCACCAGCGCCGTCTCAGTCGCAGAGTTACCGTTTCGTCAGAATGCATGAGTGATCTCTATCATTGGAGATCTCCGTCATTTCTCAGGACAGGTTGCCCATTAGGCCCTATTCTAATGATAAAAGTGATGACGACGGATGCTTCTCTTACAGGCTGGGGTGCTGTATTTGAGGGCAGGACAGTGAGAGGTGTCTGGACTCCTGCAATGAAAGAGAAACACATACATTTTCTGGAGCTGCTGACAGTATTCCTGGTTCTCAGACATTTTATGAGTTTTCTCAGGAATCATCACGTGTTGATCAGGACTGACAACACAGCAATGATAGCCTACATAAACTGACAAGGGGGAACTTGCTCACGCCAGCTTCACAACCTGGCAGAGAAACTGATTGTGTGGAGCAATGTGAACCTATTGTCGTTATGTGCAACAAATGTTCCGAGTGTAATGAACAGAGGAGCGGACTTACTGTCCAGAATTAGAATCCAGAATACTGTACAGGGAATCCTCTGTACGGGGACTGGAAGCTTCACCCTCAAGTGTTGAACCTCGAATGGCAGAGATTTGGACAGGCGGTCATAGATCTCTTCGCATCACATGAAGACATGCAATGTCCTCTGTTCTTCTCCCTGGTGGGCGACGATGCATCGTTGGGCGTGGATGCATTAGCCCATCTGAGCCCGCTACTATTCGCGTTTCCCCCACTAAGCCTAATCGGACCGACGCTGCAGAGAGTGAAGGAGTTCAGTCACACTCTTATTCTGATAGCTCCGAACTGGCCAGGGAAGTTGTGGAAGACAGAGATAGCTCAGCTGTTTTACGACCACCCCTGACCTCTGCTGCTGCGCAGGGATCTTCTCTCTCAGGTGTGCAGAGAAATCTTCCATCCCTCTCCTCAGAAGTTGGCTCTCTGGTCTTGGCCCTTGAGAGGCTGAATTAAATAGCACCGGTTTGCCCCCCAGAGTGATTGAAATGATTCAGAGCACAAGGGCAGCCTCTATGCGCTCGTTATACGATACCAAATGGGGAGTGTTTGAACAATGGTGTGAAGACAGACATGTCATTCCAGACTTGTGTTCGGTGATGGATGTATTGTGCTTTCTACAAGACCTTTTAAATAATGGCAGAGCTTTTTCTACAATCAAAGTTTATTTGGCTGCTATATCAGCATGTCATGTGGGTATAGACTCTGGCATGATGGGTCAGCACCCACTGATCTGTCGTTTTATGAGAGGCGCTCGGAGATTACACCCAGTCTCTAGACTGGTCGTGCCACCGTGGGATCTGTCTATGGTCCTGAATGCGCTTTCTCAGATCCCTTTTGAACCGATAGAGAGCATTACTTTAAAGCTACTCTCTTTAAAGACAGCTTTGTAATTCACGCTCACGACTGCTAAAAGAGTAAGTGAATTACATGCTCTGTCAGTTCATACATCATGTATGGTTTTCACGCAGGAAAGTTTAAAAGTAACTCTTAGACCGAACCCAGCTTTTGTGCCTTTTCGGGCATGTGCCAGTCAGTAGACTTGGTGGCATTCCACTCACCTCCTTTTTCCTCTGCAGAGGAAGAGCGGTTGCATTCTCTGTGTCCAGTACGTGCTTTAAGGGCATATGTACGGATAGAAGCCCGAAGGGAAAGTACTCAGCTATTTATTTCATGGTCTGATTCTCACAAGGGTAAACTTATTTCTCGCCAGCGCCTCTCTCATTGGCTGATTGATGTGATTGTATTTTGTTACAATAGCTCTAATTGGCAGCCTCCGGAAGGGTTACGAGCCCACTCCACAAGGGGTATGGCTACATCTTGGGCGCTGTTCAAGGGCATTTCAATTCAAGAGATTTGTGCTGTGGCGAGTTGGTCATCTCCCCACACATTTCTTAGATTTTACAGACTGGATGTCACAGAGCCTTCAGTGGCTCATTCTGTCCTTGAGGTGGGAGCGCAGCATACTGTACAATAAGCATATACACATACACTCTTATTACAGTATTCTAAAGCAGATCCATATACTGCTTTACTGTTTTCATTTCTTTTATATTAAAGAAAATGATTCAATACTACTGGTGTGTTCACGTCTGCTTCGGCCAGCATATCTGCAATACGGGAGTTGTCTGTATCCCATAGTGAGATACCGAATGACTGCTAGAAAGAGAACTTTAGGTTACTTGTGTAACCCCGGTTCTCTGATAACACGAAGTAAGGGTATCTCACACCATCGCCCTCCTTGCAGCTCACACGGAGAAGAGATATGCAGAGAATGAGGCAGAAGCAGGTAGCTTTGGTTTATTTTGGGGAGGTGGGACTCCCAAAGAGCTGCAGTGATTGGTCTGTCAGTCATAACAGACGTGGTGTCATTGGTGCTTCCACAATCATTCACACCTGAGGCGTTCCCATAGTAAGATACCTCACTTCATGTTATCAGTGAACCGGGGTTATGCAAGTAACCTAAAGTTTTTTTACACCAGTCTGGTCTCAGGTTTAGCATGCTCTGCAAACACACTGGTATCACACAGGCTTTGCCAGGACATGCAGTATGGAGTATGGCAGGCAGTATGCATTTCACGGCACACTCAGCCAGTATGACCCCATTTTCTCGCTACTCAGACAAAGACATTTGAATGGCAGTCAAATCAGTTCAAACCGATTTCACTTGTCCTCTGTTGTTCATGCAAGTAATTGCTTATGTGTGCACATGTGTTAGGGATGGGCGGATTGATATTCAAGTATCTACACCTCATATATTAAAATATCGATCCTAAGTATTTTTTTAAACTATATGGATTTTATTACTTAGTAACCATGAAATTGTATGCATATCATAAGCAAAATGAACTGTTAGCAAAGTTTTGTACGATAGGAACTGTGTCTCCTAATACTGTATATTAACATATAGAAAAGCGAAATGCTGTAACTACACATTTTGTTGAAACTGAGTTACGAGGAACTCATACACTATGATCTGTTCTTTTGACAGACGCGCTTGGCTCAACTATGATAAGATTTAGAGAAAGCATGTCCTTATGGGATAGTAAATTGCCCACTGGTTGCATACTTCAGAGTTTCATATGCATACTGCATATCCGGGCATCCTACTCATTTGACGTACTGGTTTTTGCATAATATATAGTAGGAAAGTATTCATATTCAAACGTAGGGAGAGAAACATCATCTGGATTTATTTCACACTAAATAGCGACAATGCTAAATGTGATATTTATTATAATGGGTTTATCACATTTAAGTTTATTTAAATGAAAAGTTTTTAAAAGATTGATAATGTTCTCAAATTGTTGTGAATAAATGATAAACAAAATCAGATGTCTGATAATTAGCAGTTTAGGCTTATTAAATGGTAAAAATTATGGCATTCATATAAAATGTTAAATGAATATAATTGGCCATTTTATCCTTATAATTTGAAAAAAAAAAAAAAATTAATACAGCTATTGTTATCAATTTCAGCAATATTTATTAATCTGGGTTTGTGTAATTAAGTATTTAATTAAAAGTTGTTTAAAGATTGAATGTTTTTTAGTTGTTGTTAATAAATAATAAACAAATCAAAAGTCTAATAATTTACAGTTTATGATTTATTCTGATGTAGGCTTTCAAATATAAGTTTAAATGACTAATTGCCCATTTTATCATTAGCAATCACAAAAAAATCCCATTTAATAAATTATCAATTTGCTATATTATTTATTAAAATAGGGTTTTGTGTTGCATTTAAGTATTTACATTAAAAGTTGTTTTTAAGATTGACAGTGTTCTGTAATTGTTGTTCATAAATGATAAACTAATGTGATCTTTTGCAGTTTTTATTAAATGCAAAAAAACGATGGCTTTCAAGTTTCATATTTAATGTTAAACAACTATAATTGCCAATTTTATTCTTAGAAATTGCAAAAATATCCATTTTAATACAGCTATTGGTATCAATTTCAGCAAAATTGGCCTCGAAATTAGGCCTAAGTGATATCGGATCGGAGGAAAATAAGTGTATTGCCCATCTCTAGTGTGTGTGCATGTGATAACTGCTAAAAGACAGAGATTTCGTCTAAACCTGTGTGGCTCAGATGTGATACATTTATAGAAAAGCATTAGCTCAAGAAGGATGAATATCTCAACTCAATTTTTTTACATAACATGTCTCCACTCGACCTACACAACCCGCATACAGAGCCTGCAGGCAGAGGTGTCTGCTCACCCAATGCAATATTTCTTTCCGGTTTTTTTTCCCTCTCGCCCTTGCTTAGTTCCCAAGAGGTGCTCTTTTCGATTATAACAGGAGCACTTAGGAGCAAGTGCTGCTTTTGCAACTTTTAACAAAGTTAATGGGGCTGGTGGAGAAAGGTTCCTCTGGCCTGGTTAATCAGATGATCTGAATGAAGCAGCAAAATTAGCATCTGATCATGTGGACAGCACCCTCCCGATAAAAAGCTTAGTCTCTCGGCAAGGCCCGTCTCTGAATGCAAATCCTGTGGAATACTAAAGCAGGGCTGACCTTGAGCTGTCAATACTTCTCATTTCCATATGAGAGGAGAACACTAGCAGGGATTTGGTTTACAGCCTAGAATTCACATACCAATTTTCCCATTCACAGAAATAAAGATATTTCAGTGATTAGCCTTTCTAGATAATGAAACAAGTCATGGAGCATCATGAATAATCCAAAGCAGAGATGACCTCAAAGATCGCTGAATGGACTAATAGACTTGACTAACAGCTTGGCTGAGTGTTTTCATATATTTAGCTTGAGGGGGAAGAACTTTGCATTTATTTAATTATTTGGCATGTTCTTTAAAGGTGATCTGTGTAAATTTTAGATGTAGAAGTACCTTTTGCTATCTTAGCTTAATATGCAGGGACAACTATAAGTAAGCATTTTGTAGGTTGAATCCCACAAAAGGTGTAAACACTGTGCCTCTGAAGCGCTTTCAAAACATTGCTCTGTTTGTTTGAGCATCCCAACCAGCCAGACATAACACTGCACTGTAAAAAAAAAAAAAAAAAAAAAATCCCATTGTTAAAAATAAATAAATAAATAAAATGGCAGCTGTGGTTGCCAGAATAATTATGTAAAAAAATACAGTAAAAATGTAAACAACTTTACAGAACAACCTGTAAATTTTACAGTTTAAAACTGTTGTTTTATGGTATATTTTATGGTGCAGTACCATCGTTTATATTATTAAATGATAAACGTAATATATTAACCTTCTGAAACAGTAAAAATCTGCTTTTCACAAATCTGAAATGTACAGAAAATTACAGACATTTTGTACAGTGATAATGAAATGAGTTTGCAGTGGGACTCTGTTTGTCGACTAATGGTAGGTTGGGGGAGTGCTCAAAAACCTGTTTGAAAACGGCGATTATTTTTGCAATTCTGTTTTCTGGCTCTAGTAACAATTACATACTTCATCTTTAAGCAACGTATAGTGCATTTAAGGTATTCCAACTCAACTCAACTCAGTTCAGTTCCATTCTGTTCAGTAAAATTCACTTCATTTTTACAGCTCTTATCGCAACAGATGTTGTATAAAAGCAGATTTACAAAGAATGGTGCTTTACAGACATGGGAATTGAACCCATGACTAGAGGTCTGCATGGATATTAAAGGAATAGTTCACCCAAAAAAAGGAAAATTCTCTTATCGTTTACTCACCCTCATGCCATCCCAGATGTGTATGACTTTCTTTCTTCAGCAGAGCACATACAAAGATTTTTAGAAGAATATCTCAGCTCTGTAGGTCCATACAATGCAAGTGAATGGTGATCAGACCTTTGCAGCTCCAAAAATCGCATAAAGGAAACATAAAAGTAATCTGTAAGACTGCAGTGGTTAAATCCATATCTTCAGAAGCAATATAATAGGTGTGGGTGAGAAACAGATTAATATTTAAGTCCTTTTTTACTCTAAATGTCCACTTTAACTTTCAGATGTGAAAGTGATACTAAACAGGCACCACATGTGACTTTAGGATGTAAAAGTGAAAATGGAGATTTAGACTTTTTTTTTTTTTTTTTTTTTTTACATGGGTTATAGCATATCACACTGCAGGACTGCAAGCTAAAAAAAAAACTACTGTTGTACTTTTTGTAATTTGTCTTAATATGTTTTGTCCTCTCTTAATTTTTTGTTATGTGGCTGTTTTAAGTACTCGTCAAGTGTTTTTATCTTGCAATCTGAACACGTTCTTGCATTAAAATAAATACTGGAAATACTGGACACAAAACAGGTTCAGTATGTACAGCCCCTAACTCGTCTGTTTGCGCGTGTCTGTGCATGAAAGCGTGTGCGCATATTAATTATCAAAATTATAATCATTTTTTTTATTAATTTCAAACTCAAACTGGACCCAACCCAAAGTTATTCTTGAAAACTAACCCGAACCCATCCCGAACCCAAATATTAGTTAGGTTCCGTCATGCGTGGGTTAGGTATCAGAACTCTACCAATGACCTTAGTGTTTTAGCACTATCCTCTACCAGTCATGCGTGGGTTAGGTATCAGAACTCTACCAATGACCTTAGTGTTTTAGCACCATCCTCTACCAGTTGAGCTATTTTGAAAGGCTTCTAACTGCCGTGATCTGTGATGGTAATGCATGTTTTGTGGTGTAATGTCAGAGCTGATAGTGTAAAGGGGCTTTCCATCAATATGTGAATGATGAGGGTGTCGGGTGTGTGTGCATTGTCCCCTGGGGAGTGCCTGAACATGGCCCCTGCGTGTCACACAACCCCTCGACAGCTGTGCTCCCCCTGTGCTCTCCACTTATCACTGAGCCCAAGGGACCTCTAACACCTCCACGCACACTCATGCACACTTACTGACAGCCAGTACCCCGACTCCATCATGCAGAGGCCCTTAGATTGTGAGCCAGCTACAGCATGCGGTATGCTAATGATATGCTTCCATACAATTGTGTGGTTCAGATCTTAAGGCCTAATTGAGCTGTTGTGCTTTGAGATGTGCTGGGTTTAATTATCCTCTGTGTTGGGTTGCTGTGACGTGCTGTTTTGCCATAGTCAAATGTTATTGTTCTTTGTTTAATTATGCCTTTCTGTTCTTAACAATGTTGTAGACTTTACTATTCTTATATGAAAATATCACTGTGTTATTGCATTTTTATGCTGTGCATCTATTTTACCAATCTGCTTGCTTGTGTGGCTGTATTTGGGTAGTTTTACATTAACATTTATACATTTTGCAGACACTTTTATCGAAAGTGACTACAGTGCATTCAAGGTACACATTTTAGTAGTATGCATGTATCCTGGGAATTTAAATTTTGATAACACTTTACAATAAGGTTTCATTTGTTAACATTAGTAAATGCATTATGTTTCATGAACAACCAATAAACAATGGATTTTTTTTAAAGCATTTATTAATCTTTATTAATATTAGTTAATAAAAATACAATTGTTTATTGTTAGTTCTTGTTAGTTCATAGTGCATTAACTAACTTTAACAAATACAACATTTGATTTTAAAAATGTATTAGTATATGTTGAAATTAACAGACGTATATGTATAAGCTGTTAAAGTATTGTTCATTGTTAGTTAATGTTAACTAAAATTGTGAACTAAAAATGGAACCTTATTGTAAAGTGTTACCTTTTTTTTTTTTTTTTTTTTACATGGATTATAGCATATCACACTGCAGGACTGCAAGCTAAAAAAAAACTACTGTTGTACTTTTTGTAATTTGTCTTAATATGTTTTGTCCTCTCTTAATTTTTTGTTATGTGGCTGTTTTAAGTACTCGTCAAGTGTTTTTATCTTGCAATCTGAACACGTTCTTTCATTAAAATAAATACTGGAAAAGAACTCGGGTGTCTAGAGACACATTTTTAAAAGTTCTTTTAACTTGATAGAGCATGTAAAAAATGCTGCGCTCCTGCGCAAGACACTGGAAAAAAAACAGCTAAAAATTAAAAATGGTCAAAAACATCCATCTAGTGCATAGTTACATAGAAATAAAATTGAAAAACACAGAAAAATACATTTGGTGTGAACGACCCTTTAGTCAGTCTCTTGTCTAAATTGTTCTGTTGCGTTGTATGTATATCTTTAATATACCTTATAAAAAGCTGTGTTGTATTGGCTTGTTGCATGGGTCAAATGCCCCACTGCGGGTCTGTCAGTGTAGAACAAGAAGTGTCTATCTGTCTGCAGTAGAGTGCTTGAGACAGCTCCTCTAAACGTCCTCATCTGTCTCATCTGCTCAACCCTGACCCTTTGACAGCCCTTGAGAACAGCAATCCAGCAACAAGACTCAAGTCAGGTGGGAAGCACCAAGTTGTATTTTAAAAGTGAAAAATCAAAAGTGAAGATCAAATTTGTGGCTGAATTTAGACAATCAATAGTTACTAGATACTCGGGCATGAAAGTGACCGTGCCTCAAAAGCATTGCTAGGGGGAAAGGAGAAAGAAGGTCAGTGGTAATGGGTTTTCCACTTAATTTCATAATCTTATGATTGCTGCATTTACTGGAGCTAATATTGACTCAGTGTAGACTTTTATGAGTTTAGGTCCCCCCTCCCCATAGCTAAAGCATAGACTAACATATGTCCTATGCTAGCATATCACTCCACAAGCTCTTTAAGCAACAATTGTCATATTAATGACCTCTTTACTGTAGAATATCTCCATGTCTTTAGAGATTAGCCATCGTTGTTGACATGGCTTGTCCGAATGGGGTGAAATTTGTAATTGGGTGACCGGCCAAGTGTGCATGTCATGCATCATCCCAAAGCACCAGAGGTGTTATTTTAATGAACGCTGGTGTTCCACAGGCTTAGTATGTCATTGCGGTCAGCACTAACAAAGTGAGCGTGGCCCATTTAGGTGGATAGAATCTGTGCCAATGAATCTGTAGGCGTTGGTTCCAAACAAATGAAGCGCCTTCATGTAAGCTTTTGACATCAGTTTGCTTTTTCCCAAAACGGGAAATGTAATTTTTAATTATTGCTTGATTTCTAGGCTGTAAAATTATCCAGTTTGGATCTACAAGTGCAATAGATATTGGACAGATTGTCTTGATAACCTGAGGCTACTAACAGGGTCCAAAATTAACACTCACTAAGCACCAAATTTAGAAAACTTTCTTTGGCGAGTAAATAAAGCGGCAATGCGTGCCAGTTTGTAGGTAACATTATGAAGAACAGAAACCTATACATAGTTTAATCGAACTGTAAGAACAATAGTCTGAACCTCACTAATGTAACTGACATGATCGAATCAAATCAAAGACAAAAATTTCTGCTAAGCAGCTTGTGTGTTTTCTAATGTTTACCTCAGTGGAAATTTGAAGAACAAAATCATGAAGCATCTTTTCAAATTTTTGTGACAGATGCAGTTTTACAGAGAAATTAACATTAACCAAGACAGTCTAGTGACAGCTTGTAATAATTCATAAGAGATGGTGAAATTGTAAGATATCGTATGACTTGGCTCGTACGAAAAGTTAATTTTATTCATACAGACCAATCAATCAACAAACAGAATTTTGAATTGATACAATACAGGCATCAAATTTTAGCTAGCCTCCTATCCAGCATTTTATTTTAAGAAAGGAAACATCAGTGAATAAATTTGGTCACTTATTTATTTATGCAGTACAAAAGACTGATGTGTCAATAACATGTAATATGCTTCCCTTATCTTTTTCCAAACCCTGATATTTTCTTTCTTCAGTGGTTCACAAAACTTATTTTCCTATTAAAATCATGGTTAGGTGTAGGTTTGGGTTAGGGGTTAAACTAAGGAAAAATTGTAATAATAAAATTTAACATTAACTCGTATGATCTCATAATATTATTCATGAGACTGGGTTGGATTATTTAATATTTTCCTTGTTTTTTTTATAATTGGTTAAACATTTGCTGAAAAGTCTATTTGATGGCAGGTTCCATTGTCATAACTTGCCCAAACAGTTGGGATTATTGGGGCATGTTGTCACACAAGGTCTTCTTGTGTTCAATGAACTGTATCTTTATTCCTGGGCAATAATGGTGAAAATGTTTACAGCTTTTTCGTAGCCAAGACTTTTTGCCTGTACAATTGAAGTTCAAATATAAAAATAAATATTCAATGGAGTAAAAAGTGTAACAATAAGCCCCGGTCTCCCCTATTTATATACATTATATTTTTATAGATACCCTAATGCAAAATTCAGATTCATGGCCAATAGGTATTTGTATCAATTCACTCACCATTGGTAGGACAATAAGTTAATTTTGGATCCTTTTAACAGATAGTCCTAATGCTTCCATGTGATGTGTTAGTAAAATTAGCTTACCTGACCATGTATCTATGTCCATTAACAAACCAAAAGACTCTCCAGCTAAGCCAAATGGAGCTACACATGTTACTGTCGGCTGGATAAAAATTGCAACTCTCTAGCTAGTGATACCCTAGTTAATTTTCCCTAAACGTCGTTGTCATTTTCCAGACACCATGTTCCCACATTTCTCATGCTCTTTGTATAACCATTAGATTAATTTTTAATTTCATTATTCAATCAGAATCTCCTTTGATCTTGATCCGTCTATGTCCCTCCCTCCATCTCTCCTCTTTCCCATCCCCCTCAAGCCATGTTGGAAATGTCTATACCCCATTTTCCACCTTGCTCATCTTAATGAACACACTCCTTTACTTTAATTATTCACAGCTTCTTTGATTTTCTGTTTTTATTGTCCTAAGGGAAACAAAACATAAATAAATAAATAAACCTGACAGCTGCTTCCTTTCGGAACACAGAAAAAGACAGAGTGAGACAACAGGCGCGAATAATTTCCTGGATTGCTTGACATCTTTTTGACTTTGAATGCATTCGAGAATATTATCTTGCAAACATGAGATTTGTGTCTGCTGTGTATGTACAAGAAGCATGCAGCATACAAGTGTGTTACAAACCTGCAAGCTTGATCATGTATCGTTTATGCATGTGTGTGTGCGTGCACGTGAATAACTGAATTTGTTTGTCCATGTATGGGGGAAGATGCTGTGGAGACCACGTAGCCTTGACAACGTGGATGGAGCGAGTGGGCGGTGGTCCCTTTGACAACAATTATTTTCAACAGCTTTCTGTCTCTGATATTAATCCTTAACCCAAATCTGAGTGAGAAAGCAAGAATGAAACTTAAAAAAAAAATAGAAAATCACCCATGAGTGAATGTTTTTAGTAAGTGAGAAGCATGAGAATTATGAAAAAAGCTCTTCCGCAAACATTAGATTCTTGTGTTGTACATTTTATCTGTATGCATGCTTCCTGGGAATCGAACCCATGACCTTGCTGTTGCTAGTCAACTCTGTAATTTGAGCTACAGGAACTACAGGACAAATAACACAGACTTTTAAAGTCAAGTTAAAAATGTAAAATTATACAGTAAACATATATATTTTTCCTTTTGCAATTTTTTGTCACCTTTTAGCTTTTTGCAGTGTACTTGATTAGTACTGCTGTGTGACAAATTAATATTTATAGGAAAAAAAAACAAAAACAAAAAAAAACAAACGTGCTAGTGTTCTTAGGATGACCAGACTCAGTGTTGCGCAAACATTGCATCAGTACTGATTTTAGATACAGGTCAGTTGTCAGGTGGGTAGGGCTGTTCTCTGCTCTCCTGTGCGCTCCGGTGCTGTCGGCACACATCAGAGACCTTTATGAAGATGCAAAGCCACATCCACGCAGGGGGACCCTGGGGTAAACTGCATATGATGTCAAGTCAATAAAGCACAGATATATCGCCTGAAGTCAGCAATGCAGTGATCTCTGTGTACTTTAAAACTGTCCAAAGCCAGGCGAAGTGGAGTGTGCATATGTCCATATCAGAAGAGGGGGTGAAAAAGCCAAACTAAAGTGTATGGTAGCAGGGGATTTAGAGTCAAAGAGCCCCGTTCATTCTCTGATAAACGGGACAATGCTAAAAAAAATAAAAAATAAAAATAAAAAAATTAATCCAGCCTTAGATGGTTTGTTGGTCTTGGTTGGTTTACTGTAAGCTGGGCTACCAGTCTGGTCTAGCTGGCCTCCCTGCCTGACCAGCTAAAAAAAGCCCAAAAACCCCTCTAAAACTGGCCAACAAACCAGCCTAACCAGATTGGAAGACCAGCTAAGATTAGCAAAGCATCTTAGACTGGTTTAAGGTTAGGTTCTCAGCAGTTCCAAACAGCATAAATGGTGCCTTCGAAGAACAATCATGTTAGCCATGCTGTAAGGTCGTTCCAAACAGTATTTCCAATAAAAAATTATATAAAAATTGAGTTTCGAATGGGCAGCATCCAGAAAGAGCGTGTTATTTTGTTTATTTTTATTTTTTACATTTTTAGTTTAAATTATCTGCAGAAGGTGCAGTTAAATCAAGTGGACTGATCAAATTTAGCCATGTGGATGGATGATTCATAATTATCAAACATGCAAATTCTTTTTAATGTACTGAATAGTATAAGTACATGTTGCTGCTCAGTTGAAATGGGAATGGTGCTTTTGGCTTTTTGAATTCTCTGGTGTTTCTGTGCACACACTTAAAAGACAGTCATTGCATGGTCTCAGCAAAATATTGACTATTTATTAGGGAGCAATAATTGCTGCTTTCACTACTATCGCCTTGCTGTAATGAGATCAAGTTAATCTGTAATCTAGCATGCACCCTATTGTGAGGAGCTTGTCTGCTTGGATCAGAGATGAGCATTATTTTTGTTCTACCTCTCATTACAGATTTAACCCTTTACTTTATCTGCAACAGGTTCATGCAGAAGAGATGCTGATTTTTACGAAGTCCCAGAAAATGGTACACAGAGAGGGACGGTCTGGCCCCAGACCAAATATATGGTGAACAAACTGATATGAATTATGAATTTAGGTGAATTCAGGGTAAATTGTACCAACTTGGAAGGCCAGGCTATAAATAATTTACCCTGCAGGGGGTCTCTGCAAATAACAGGCCCCCCTCTGCATCTCCTTGTCTTCTGCCACTCCCTCTTTTTCCCATTACCTTCAGTCACCTATCTCCACCCTCCTCCTCCTTTCCTGTCCCTCTCTCTCTCTCTCTGTCCTCAAGATCTGTTTCTTTTCCTGTCTGTCTCTCCCGGTTGCTCTGCGTTCCAGACAGACAGACAGACCCTCGGGGAGGTCTTGAGGGGTGGAGGGCATGCATGTATTCATTTATTTCCCCCCTCCATTTCTCTCTCCTCGTGTCTCTGACACACATCTTCACAGTTGGAGGTGGTAAATATTTAAAGAGAAGGCATAACAGAGCCCGGCCCTTATAAGATGACTTTCACTGGATAAAACACTCTTATGGTTTTATCAGAACACATGGTGAATGTGGTTCAAAGCTGCTTCCATTTTTATCTGAATTTGAAAATGTGAGAATACTACATTAAATGACAACAAACAGATAACAGCCATCCTAACTTTATATGATTAGATGCATTCAGCATATTTTTTTTTACCCCTGCTGTCAATGACCCTATCAGAACAGACCTACATTTTGGGTCACAACCTATCAGCTAAAAACCACTGTTACTACAGGTTCTCCTATTGCTTTTGTGTGTACTCATTATTAAAAAAAAAAAACTGGAAATGCATTTAAATGTGTTCCATCTTTGTAATGAGCATGAGGACACTCCAAAGTCATTTAGCTAAGGATTTACTTTGTAAACCCTTAGAAAACAGTGCAATATAGTTAATGAATTGAAGGGAATGTACCATCGCTGTACGTATCGTGGCAGTTTCCTTTTGTAGAACACTAGAGGTGCTACAATCACCACCCCCCCCCCCCCCATAGGAGGATGTTATCGGATATTGATGATGTCTTACAAAGATCCCGATGTTGATTGCGACACTCATTGACAGACGATGATCGACAATATCGGGAAATGGAAAACCATGGATCTGGGAAATAGTTCAGAGGCATGCCACGTGAGCCTGTCTCACTGAACAAGCACATGTAATGTGTAATCACTCTTTTTTTTTTTTTTTTTTCTCTGTTTCATTCATCTGAAAACTGTTTGCAAGAATAATGTCATCTATGAGAATGCTGCAAATAATCTCAGATCATCTCAGGAGGTTAGTATGCATTGTGAACACAACTCTGCAGGTTTAGTAATGTATATCTTTGTATTAAAGAAACAAAGACTAAACTGATTAAATCATAAAGTAATACAAGACATGTTCACCTTGAACCTAAAATTGAGTTCTATTTTATTTTCTTTAGGCAGCATTAACTGTATTACCAAAACATAATACAAACACACATTTGGCAGCATTATATTGGGAACACGAGGGAATTTATAAGGCTTTATTATTATGATTATTATTGTCTTTACATTTATAATTGTCTTTAGTTCTTAATCTGTAGGCTATTAGTAATTTTCCACCTGGTGTCGTTGACAGATGCTTGTGTGATGGCAAATAGATGGATTTGGGGAGGTGGTTAAAAAAATATTTTTTTGATCACTTTGTTGCTTTTTTCGTTGAAAGTGCAATCTGAATTAAGAAATGTCTTTTATGTTTTTCATGTTTCAATAAATTAATAAAAATGTTATAGCAAAATCAATAAAGCAAAAAAATTCTCTGACCCTCGGCAGGAGGGTTGACGATATAATCGTATATCGCAATATTTTTAAGGCAATTATCGATAAAATAATTTTTACATATCGCCCAGCCCTATACAGCAATTGCATTTTTCATTTCACATTTGTTTATAATGACACAATCGGTTAGGTTTAGTTTTAAGGTTTAGGGTTGGAAGGTAGGTTTTGTTGATTTAAAACTAAATATTTCCTTATAACCTCATCTGTTTGGGAGATGTTTCAACTCGCTTTTAGTGCCCCTCAGTGGACATTTCGTCTTGGAACTGCCGTGATACATGTAAGGAACCAGGTAATATCATTTTGCAAAAAAAGTGTCACAGCCACGTAATTTTCATGAGGACAGGCTCGAATTAGGATGAATTACATAATTTTTTTTAAAACACAGTGCTCAGGCTGTGTCCACACCAATACATTTTCAGTTAAAATGCATTAGGCCTCTCATTCACGTTGGAATGGTATTTTCCTCCACCGAAAACCTTTGAAAATGTGCTTTAGTACCACAAACATTAGAAAACGATGATGTTAGGAAACAAAAAAGGGAAAACGTATTAGTATAGACATGACTTTGACAACAAGCCACTGATTTTGATTTAATCTGACATTATCATTAACAAGAAACTGCATAGTGCTTTCTCAGCAGCATTCTCTACATTTGAAAAATGCTTGTCTAAAGAATGAATGGTCAATTATCCCAGTGGCTGTAGTTCCAAAGTACAACTTCACCATACTGAGTCTTCAACAATTTTATTCACCTTATTCAGCCCCGCCCCTTTTCCGAATGTTGTCATTTAACTTCCTGTTTGTATTAAAGCTACCAAGAAGAGTCAATCCAAATGGATTACGTGTGGGAGCACAGAAAGTATTTTCACCAAGAGTTGATGGTGTGAGTCTACAGCACCCCTTTACTTCGTGAAAATGCTTGTGAGGTGTTTTTTTTCTGTCACTCTAAATGTTTGTTTTTACCAACACCTGTGGAGGTAAATTGCACCTGGCAGATCACATTCAGCCAGCTATGAAACACTGCATTTTTCATAATATAAGCCTTTAATTGTTGTACGTGTAATTCTGCTTAATTTTTAGGTTTCAATTTAATAATTTGTGTTAAAATGTGTAGTTGATATGAAATTTCCAACAGTGACAGCTCGCAATTATTACACATGCAAGTTCATAACATTAAAGAAAATGACAATTGTACTTTTTAAAATACATTTTTAGAGGCTTAAATATTATTAAAATAGTTGTAAACGTAATATAAAATAAAACATACCGTTTCACATCGTGTGTGTGTGTATGAATAGAGTGTCAACCCCTCTCCCCGTCCCGGTTTAATGCTCAAAAACTCTACTCACCTTAACAATAACACGATGGGTGAATGACACGAAAAGATTGCATAGTTGTCCTACAGAGATATTTTTAATGACTTTGTGTTGTCTCTTGGAGTTTCATGAGCACAGATGCACATCAGTATGTCCACAGCTTGAAGGTAGGCTCATGTGTATTTATGAAGTACTCTTGTTTTAAAATCTCCCATGTCTGCTTCCAGTTGTTATGACATCCCCTGAACACTTTAAAATACTCATGATATCTTTTGACAACTCAACCTGTAAATCCATTTAGCTAGCTAATTAAACTTTGACATCAACGGAAGTTCCGAGACAACATTTTAAGATGGCTGCACACTAGTTTCTCTGGCGCATAAGGTGAATACAGACTATTCATATTGCACACTTTCCAGTGGGAGGGTAGTAGTGTTACTTGAGGGCATATTTAATTTATGAACAAATAACCTCAGGATCAAGACCAAGATGGAATCTTCCAAGATTCCACCCTTATCCAGCTAACATGACAGGAATACAGATGCCAGGATTAGCAGAAATTTAGCTTCCAGCTCCTGAAGTGCATTGGTCAGCAAGCTGGTCTGCAAAAGCTTGTACCATACTCCACATAGTACTATGAGAATTTCAGTTTTCTCATTATTAAAGGTTAGTTCACCCAAGAATGAACACACACACACAC